>NC_134950.1:17347184-17587184 GCF_965638725.1 Aptenodytes patagonicus
AAAAGAAAAGAAAAGAAAAGAAAAAAAAAAGAAGAAAAGAGAAAAGAAAAGAAGAATTTAGGTTCAACATGAATCACATTATTTTTCAAAGTGTTTTTGAACACTTCTAATTTTTGGACTAGTTTAAGGATAATTTGTTGAGCTTCAGTGCATCATTCCATCAAAAACTTGCATTTGCTTCTCCCTCTCTTCCCCACGGTAAGTAGCAACATTCACCAAAGTAAGAGAGATAGAAAGCAAAGCGACTCCACAGAAAAGTCCTGCCCCAAAAGACGTCCTAACATTCAGTATCTCCATCTTTTCTCTGTGCCTGTTGACACAGCTGTGTTAAACTAGAAGAAAACCCCTCCCATATAATTTCTTCCAATCTTACTTACCTCCCACAGAATACTCTCTATCAAGCCAGAAGAAGATTTTTGCTCTCCGTGAAGAAAGGACAGCAGTGTTGACATTTTTGCTTATGATTGTTCCACCATGTATTTTGTAAACTCTGTACAGGCTCATGGGAAAACTTATTTTTGTGGGTTTTACACAAAACAATTCAACATACTTAATGCAAGCTCATAACAATTCTATGACTGCTGGTACTGTTTGGCATTATTTTAGTTCAAGACAAAAACATTATAATAATACTCACATACTCACTCACGTCTGCTTAAACTACATCTAAGCTCAGTCCTATCTGTTTAAAAAAGCATAATACCGAGAGCATATTACATAATGTTATGTGTCAATTAGGTATTCATAGGGTCGATGCATGTCTGGATTGAATGGAAGCGGGGTTTGTGTTTCATTTGTTTCATTTGTTTCATTTAAATCTGATTTAAGAAAGATAGTTGTTACAGTGCAGATGCTTGTCTTGATTGTAATCTCAAAGCTTGAGGATTTCTATATTTTGCTGATGTTACAGAAGCACAGAGACCTTTTTGGGCTGGTTATTATTATGACTTACTGTTGCCAAAAACTGCATTAACTGCTGTTTTGGAGCGTCCTCCATACAGAATTTCCATTAACCTAGTTTTTTGTTTGAATACAAAATTAATAAATATGAGTGTAATAAAATATGCACAGTTCCAAACCAAATAACTGCATTCTTTCAGGTAATGATCATGAGAAAAACAGAATAAGTTAATTTTTCTGTTAAACAGCTTCATTATTTGTGGGTTAGTAAAACCTCAGGTACTTTGGTTTGCAATTTACCACTAGATTGCCAAAAAAAATCAGGATATACATTGTAGTTCAAAATGCACTTTGAAGTCTTCAGTTCTTTACAATTGTACAAGAAATTGTACAATCCCTTGGCTTCAAGGGATTTCCTACTGTCCTTTGCTAGAGAAAAAAAAAAAAAAATCTTGAAGTTAGTGGGTCAAATATCATCTGCTTTAATTACTTTGAACAGATGGAAATCATGAATAATTATTCATAAAAACCTATTTATATGCTCTTTCTAGGGTTATTATTGCCAGATTTTTTTTTTTTCAGTTACATAAATAGCAAAGTAAAAAAGAGCAAGTAATATCATCTCATATCTGCACATTAAGAAGCAACAGTGGTTTGTTTTATAACTGTTCTGAGAAGCTGGGTGGTTCCAAAACCAGTGCAGACAGCACAAAAAATCTAAAGTTTAAGATCAAACTGTATTGAAGGATTATTCCCAAACTTCCAAATATTTCTTCATTTTTATCATTGTGTTTCACTAATACATGCTGTTAAGAAGGGCAACTAAGTTTCTAGGAATTAGATTTTTCACTAGGAGAAAAAAATAACTCTCTTCAGATAACCTCTCAGATAATGCTTGATTTCTATCAGCTTCAATGAAACTTAAGTGTACATCTTACTGATTTTTCACTATTAGGGCTATGAATCTGTTACTCTACTATTCAGGAATGAGACTGTGCAATATTTTCAAAATTGCCAGAATAAGAGTTCTTTCATATCTGGAAGAGATACTTTTTATGAGAATTATCCCACTTTCACATTTGTATTACTTTTCATTTTGCATTTATAGATGGGTTATTTCTGAGTTTCAGCTCAGTAATATGTCATGTCCTGCATCTGAAACCAAACAATTCCCTGCTGTCTAGTGGAGTGCATAATCTTACTTAAAATGCTGAAAGATACAAAACATTAAAACCACAACTGAACAACTGTATCAACATTGCCATTTAGACTCATGCATCTGCTCAGCGTCTCATCCTTCCAAGCTTGCTGACCATCTGTGTTAGCTTCTGAAACTTTCTCTGTGTCCATTCATGCAGTTCATGGAATATCACAATATGACCAAACTTACATGGTTGCAAGCATTGAAATAATTTATTTCCTACAATCCATCAGCACATCTCAGCTGAAAGGCAGCAGGTTCTTGAATTGCTGTTACACGACTACAAAATAAACACATGAGCATGTGTGTTTCCTCTTTCACTTACTCCTAGCTGTGAACTCTGTCTTTTTCTTTTTTTCTTATTTCTGTCAATTCCTAAAAAAAGTTTCACTTTCAGAAAATGGAAGGAAAAAAGGGAAGATTACCCCAGTGCCTCTCATTCTACAAATTTCAAAAACTCAGATATAAATTTGAGAAAATAAGTTCTATATTTGCAAAAATAATAAGAAAAAGTAATCGTTACTTGTTTCTGCATTTTGAGAAAAATGTACTGTAGGTTACTAGTTAAATGTAACTAAATTAAGGAACTTAGTTTTGCCTTTGAACTAGTACTTCTCCTCCCCAGTGTGGTTCAAACACCTGGATATAGGAACTGCTTATGCAACCTCACCAAAATAAATTTTTGTTACTGTTTCCATTATAATCCTTGTGGTAGGTTTTTGATTGGTTGGTTGGTTGGTTTGTTCTTATTTGAGGAGAGAGTTGGGGATTCTTTTTACCTCAGCACAATTCTGAGCTTTCACAAGCAATGGATGACTTTCCCTGTTGGGAGTGAGAAAGGGAGGAGAAGAGCCAAATTATTCTCGTGTGTGCATTTAGGACAACATGTTCTTGCCTGGCTCTGGAGACAGTGCTCCATAGAGATAGATAAAGGACAGCTTGAATATCAGTTTGTAATACACTTTGTGATCCTTTGGATTAAAAGTTGCTACTTCCGTGCAAACGTTACTTCAATAGCAAGCCATACAATTCTTTCAGGTATCCTCCTGTTGTTTTCTTCCCTCAGCTGGGAGGTTTATCTGTTGGTGAGCCAGCCTAGCCGCTCACCTGTACAGAGCAAGCGGACCTGGAGGGAACGCTGGATGCTCCTCCACAGAGCACAAAGCACCCATGCAGAGTGGAGCATCCTCTGTGCTAAGTAGGCTGTTTCCCACTGTATTATAACGATTTCACACTATGTTATATCGTGAGCCTTAAATGATTGAATGTCCCCTTTGAACATTCAAAGGTTTCCTACTATGCTAGCTCACTGTTATTCCTTTTTACATTGCCTTGTGGCAAATTAGCAGAATATACTGTAAGAAAAGGAAGATCATCAGCATCTTATTTGCATACAAACATCATATTATTTTCAAATTATCCTCTTTATGCTTCTCATTTTCCTAGGATGTTTTCTGTAGCCTGTATGAAGTTTGTCCATTCTATCTGTATTCTCCTATTAATGTTTTGTTACATAACATAACAGATTTTTTTTTTTTTTCTACTTTTATTCCCTCCCTGAATATAAGAGTTAAATTACACAATGGTAAGAACATCAGCAATACTTCACTATTAAGTTTTACCAATTTACACTAAGCTAGTCAGAAAAGTTAAGACAAAAGTGATACAAACTTTCAACAATAATGCAACTCCACTTTCTCACTGCATAGAAAATGCTTGAGGATGGCTTCAATATTACTGTCGTTGTCACTTCGCCTAAAATTTATAGCAAATTTCTCAGGCTCATAATGCCTTTGGCAACAGCCCCTGTGCTTTCCCCTCCACTAGAGAAGAACAAGACAGTGCAGTCATGATGAAGACCAGTTTCCCTAGCAGCTGGCTTCCTTACTCTAGTATGTTCATGGGTCTCTTTGGCTCATGCCCATTACTCTATTGTGCTTGCGTTGTATGAAATCATTTGTACTTTGAGGGACATGTGAATGATAAGAGAATGGGAGGTGATTTTTCTAAGAGGAACATAATGAAAGAAAGCTAAACTATGTACAGTTACAAGTCCCTTCGTTATTGACAATGTCTGAACTGCAGACATGCTGAGACATAATGGGGAATTGCAGCTTCAGGGAGCCATCTGTAGATCTCGATGCAAAATCATTCAACCCAGCAAAGTTAAAGCAGAAGGAGATCTATTTTAACTTTTTTCAGCTGGAAAAAGACTTTCCAAGGAAGTTTACAGCAGAATAAATAGATTTCCATTCTACCTCAGTTCTGCCTTATCTTGACCAACTTTCTTTAGGCAGTGACCTGGTTTTCATGCAGTATATAGCATTATACCTCTGATAGAGAAAATATTAATGTATTTCATGAAGGACACTTTGATTGCAGCTTTTGAAAATAGAGAAATTTGTAATTATGACATTTATTAACTTATATATTCTTGAGTTTACTACCTGAAAAATATCTCAGGTAGCCTGTGTTATCAGTAATTATAATTGGAAGTGTTGGAACCTTACTGTGTTAGCAGTAAGAAAAAGTTAAAACTATCTTTGAAGCAGACTCTTTTGTCCATTGCTTCATACCTATACCTGTCAGATTAGCAAGGACGTAAAATATGTACAGAAACAAAATGAAATAGTTTTAAATGAAACTGTTAATTGCCTCATGTATTCTACATTAGTTAAGTACTCTAAAGTGAGTCATTAAAGAAATTAGTATAACAATCAGTTTTAGTTACCATTTCCTCAGCCATTTCAATAGGGAGGAAACAGAGAACAAAATAATTAATTAAATAGAAACAAACAGCACTATACTTCAGCATTGTACTAAATATGAATCCAAAGTTAATTGGGCCCACTGTAGATTTCACAGGGCTTCAGATCCATAGCAGTAGCTAAAAATAAGCAAAACAGACTTCACAGATATGAGTAGTGAAACATAGGTAAATACAGCGCTAATAGTTTAGAACTATAAAACAGAAATATTTCTTTTTCATTGCTAAAGAGAAATTACAGTGTATGATCATATAATCATGGTTTGACATTCAAAATAAGCCACAAATGTTCCTATGTTTGAACTAGTGGAAAGGGAGATAGGTGTGTAGGGTAGAAGGTGATACCCAGGCAGATGATCTGCCCAGTGATTTGGTTTATTTTTATTCTAAAATACAATTCTCAGTTCTCTCTACCACTTATCAGGAGCAGCATGTTTAACAGCTGCATTTCATGCAGTGTCAGCTAGTAAATATTGGCACTGTTTCGAGGTAGAACTGTGTTAGTAAAAAACCAGCATCTTTCACAGAATACTGGTTTTCTAGTAATCTCTGGCACAGCTAACTTTTTCTTAAAGGATTTTCATAATGCTCCTTAGACATAAAAAATGTGATAGTCCCTTTTAGTTAGTGGATGATGAAGTATGTTTAAAAAGCTTTCATGCTGACGATGAGGATTTTAATTGCTCTTGTCTTTTCAGGCTCTCTCAATATGTTAGCTCTTACATATATTTATACTATTAGTGGGATGTAAAATGTTTTGTAGTAATTAAGACTCAGGCCTAGTTTTCTCAGTGGTTTCTCTTCATCATATTCTCTGTTTCAAAGTGATTTATTAGAAACTAGGATTATTAGAAACTGGGATTATTTGTTAGATTCATTCTCTTTCCTAATAACAGCTGCCTTACCTTACCCATTTCTAACTGAATTGTTTTACTCACATGCCAAATGTGTTTTTCTTCATTTTGGAATAACAGCCTTACTTTCAAATACAGACAATGCAACAGTGACACAAAGATGCTGTTGTAGGAACTCCTGCTCCAAAAGTCCACTAAGAAAATATGAAGTGATAGTAAAATACAAATGTAGTATATGTGAAGCAGAACTGGTAGGAAGAAAATAAGAAGAGGAAGAATGTTCCCAGAACAAATTCTAGAGGCAGCTGATCCAGAACAGATTGATTAGGCATAATCTGTGCTGTTGTGATTCTGAGTATTTATGATTTTGTTAACTCTATCATGCATTGCACTTTGGATTATCTTCTGTCACACAATTTATTAACAGTTGTTATTTCATCAGTATATTAAGTCCATGCAAAATCTTCAGTCATTAACAGTACCATGCATTAAATTCACACATGTCTTTCAATGCCACCTATAGACACCTTTCGGTCTGCCAGTCCTAAGTGTTTTGAGTAGACGTGGCTGATTTTTGGTTACATGATGGACATTCTGCTTATCAAGCTGTAACCTATTGTTTATCAGTATCATACTTAAGATACTTGCTACTTCTATGAACAGGTATAATATATTTTTTACTATTTTTCAGGTATTCAAAGTGTTGCTTTGATCTGTTCAGTTGCTAGAGAGAAAAGAGGATAGCCGATTCAAGACAAACAAAAAAAAAGCAGAGACAAAGCTTTACCTTGAAATTAAACACATACATATATTGACTTTTTAATATAAAATGCTTTTGTTACTTATAAAATATCTGACAAATAATGCATCAGAAAGAAAGGAGAAAAGGAAAGTATCTAGAGCTAAAACATGTTAAACTAATGAGTGAATGCATGAATATTGATAAAAAATACAGGGGATCTAGTACAGTGAACAGACCAGCTCATTTAACATAAGGTCTTGCCAACAAGTTTCGTTTCTTTTTGTTTTTTTAGTCTTTGGGATTCTTCCAACTCTTTTCAACCTCTGTTCAAACCTTTTTTTCAATGCACTTAATCCTTTTTGTCGCAGTCTTTAAACCACCTTTAATTCTGCAGTGTCATCTCTGGTACAGGCTGGCCACTATTGTATGCAGTTTTATAGATAAGACTGCACCATTAATATTATGTAATGGCATTTCTTAATGATCTATCTTACACATCGGTATACCACCCCATGCTTTAGTATCTGGCAGTGCTATAATCTTTAATGCATATTTCCTTAGACCAATGTCATGAGGGAATACTATTACCTATTACCTTGCTTGCAGATAGAAGCAAGGTAATGCGAGTCAGTTATGGGCCAGATTTTTTAAAGGTACTTAGGTACCTAATGACCCAGGCAAGTTCCTAGCGGAACTGACAGAAGCCTAAATGTCTAAGTCCCATTATTTCAATAGGTATTAGGTGCTACATTTTTCAAAATCATGCTGTGGCCTATGTGGATTTCCAGACCCTAAAAAACTTTTAAAAATCCTAAAGAATTTTTAAAATGTCCCAAGTGACTTCCCAAAGTTGCAGAAGTCTTCAGTCAAGCAGAAAGCTGAAGCCATGTCTCCTGATTCCAGGACACCTCTGTTAATGCTGGATCCATGATAAATCCTTTCCTTTTATACGAGTAAATGTAAAATACTAACCATGTTATCTTACATATCTTACTCTGTATAAGGGAACAATCTCCAAGAGTTTTTTTATATTATTAAAAATTACTGTTTTTTTTCTAATAAGATGTTAGGTTGCATATCACTTTTCAGTACTGGTCTGCCATCCAAGATAATCACACTAGTGCAATAATTCGTAAAATGGAAGTGACACAAATCTCTGATTTTTAGGTGTTACTTCTGACAAACTTTAAAATCATCCCCTTTACTATGTTAAAACCTAAATGAAGCTAGTTACCAGTGACATACATGTACGTACAGTCAAAACCATTGGAAAAAGACACATATACAATGAATGTGTATGAGAATCATTAGTATTGACTAAAATATACAAATAACTGTACTTCCATAACATATGTGCAAGATCTGGTAAATGAGTCTGGTAAAAAAAGAATTCATATTGCTTTTTTTAACATGCTTTATGAACAATCCCTTTTTCAGATGCTTCTTTGCTACAATTTCTTCAAACCTGGTACCTGTCAGGCAGCTGGTGAGCTGAGACCACCACACATTGTGGTGATTAGCACCATCTCATTATTTCCTTGTGCTCCCTACTCTGCACACACTTGTGCTATCCTGTTTTTTGTTTAGACTTCAGTCTTTTCAAATAAAAATCTGTGTCTTTCCTGTCTCTATGCAGGCGTAGCACAACATACACCTTCTATATGTCAATGTTTCAGGTGCATTGTCACTTAATAATGGTGGAAGCTATGTGCGTAGTTAATTCAGTGGGTCTAATTATCTACTACTTGGTGCTTTTGAAAAGTACAGTTGCTATAAATGATACCAAATCGTAATTTTGCATTTCAAATGTCAATAGCAATTTATGTCCATTTTTCAAAGACATTCATGACAAAAGGAGATTCACAGAGATGAAGAATCAAACCTCACCTCTGTGGAGTTCTTGGCCTGGAAACAAACTGGACTTAAAAAATTTTTAATCTCTTAAGCATGTTTCAATAGACTGGCTAATGATTAATCAGAATGCATGCAACAATAATCTACCTAATTAACTTCAAAGTTGGTTGGGTTTTTGTTGATTTTTTTTTATATTAAAGTCCAAAATGGAAAATATTTCTCTTGAACGTCACAAACAACTTCATACTTTAACTGGATCTTCCTCCTATTTTAAGGATTGATCAATTATCAATCTGTAATGAAGAAAAATTTGGTGGTTTCTTGAAGGATTTTTTTCTAGCATGAACTAATGAACAACAAATTTTCATATTATAGACAGGCTATTCGGTAAAAACATGCCTACCAATCTGTAAATATCCTGATATGCATTGAGAAGGTCTGTATTTCTGTCCACATTGCATTTAATACAAGTGGAACATGTGACTTTGCCAGACATTAATGGTAATTTTGACATCTGCACCCTAAACTCCCTTCCCTGGGCTGCAGAAAAGTACAACTAGCTACACAATGCACTGTAACATGCAGAAATCTTAGCAAAAAAAATGGGCTAAACTACCCCCCCCCCCCCCCCCCCCTTAGAATCCATTCAAATCTGTGTGTAAAGAGGCCAGCCAAATAGCCAGTATGGAATGATCTCTGTTGTAATAAAGAACATACTAAAGTATTTATTATTAATATGTTTGTTCACTACATTGCTATTGTTTAGTCATGAATAGGTGTGTAAGATACTAATTATTTTTTAGCTCCACCTTTTACTTGTTCTTGTAATCATTTTGTGGTGATAAAAAGGGCTGTAAGGTCATAGAAAATCAGACCAGATGCAGAGTAATGGAGACTTAGGCTCCAGTATTTGTTTTGCACTTTCAAATTTCGGTGTCTCAGGTGTATGTAGATATTCTGTCCTGATATGTAGTTGATATATCCATTACAAGTTCAAACGAATATAAACTTTAAATTATCTTTTTTTCTGAGGTTTGGAGGGTTTTTTCCATGTTTGCTACAGTTGTATTAGCCAACAGCTATCATAATACTCAAGGCAGGGAATTCTACTTACGGCTTTACGGCCATTTTTTGTTTTGATGTATAACTCAAAAGACACAAAGAAAAATTATTTAAGTGATTGTTAGTGCCTGAATCAAGGACATTTTATGGCTTGTATTCTTGATCTTCTCTTCTGTCCCAATGAAAATTTCTTTCTATTTTTTTTCTCTTCTCTTTGCTAGACAGCAATAGAATGACTACAAATGGAGGTCTGGAGAATGTCCAAGAACCATAGTTTGGTGTTTAGGAAAATCTAGAAGACAACTGAATTCCCTCAGGCAGAATAGAGAATTTCTGGACCAGGAAGAATACTATAATTATAAGCTTCATTGTAGTGTTTCTGCTTGTCTTTTGTTCTCTGGCAGGTTTTTAAGGACAGAAAGAGAAAGAGAGTGTTATATTCACTTGGTGTATTCAGGGTAAAGTTGTGACCCTCATAGCATTTTACAAGAGACCTATTCTATTAGATATATTTTGGGAATGCCCACTAGTTGTTCTGAAGATGTGAGCAAAAGGATGGCCTTGATCCGGTCTGGGTCAAGTCCAGGCTAAGTATCAGATAGCTGCTCAGCGTCTCAATCCCATCCATATTGAAGCACAGCAAGGAAAGTTCAGAGTGGATTTTAGGCACCCAAGGAACCTTTTCATAAAATACTGGGTAACTTGAGTGGTTTTTCTTCTCCAAATAAGAGATCAGTGAAAAAGGAGATTTCTGGATCATAATTTTCACAGATAAAATTTAGGTACCCAAATCCCACTTTATCCAGCAGTGAGGAACATACTGGAAGGTAAGGCAATATCTTACAACATAAATCCACACAATTTAATGTGGATGGGTAACTCAGATGCCCAATCCATCTCTTCCTAAGACTGTCCTATCTTGCAGAGTGTTATTTATATGACTTGTTCTGATTTACATAAATAATTTCACTTGGCAATTTCAAAAGTATTAAGCAGGAATAACAAAAACAAACCCAGAGCAGTGTCATGACTGAAGCTGATTCACACCAGATGTTAATCTGTCTGTTTTGGAGCTACAAACAAATCTTTTTCTGAATATCTAGTCTTTATTATTCTTGGCTAAAGGATCCCAGGCTTTTAAGGTTATTTCAGACAATGTTCTTCTTTATGGTGGCCAAGTAGACTTAGGAAGTTTCACATTTAAGATGCTCAAATCTTCAGAGGTACTTTGACTCTAATTTGAGTTGTTTCAGTGGCTTTGCAAGTAACATTTAATCTCCAACTTAGTGTAACACTTCTGTATTGCCCAATACTTTCTAAAAATAACTGGAGGTGAAAGGAATATTTGGATAATGTCAACACTTATCCAGTAGACAAAGCACATCATGGACATGTGATTATGCTACATATCTTTATGATCTATCACTGTATCTTTGGGGGATCTGTAGGTTGGAGAACTGGAAAAAGTTTTATTTATGTTTTTTACTAAGTCAAAAGAGCACATACTAAAGATGCATCTTAATAATTAAGAAAAATGTTTGAATTAAAATACCTTGGCTTAAATTTCTTACATTGGGAATTTTTTGAATAACCAGGATTAAACAACTATTGCTGAATAATATATGGTTTATTCCAGGACTTACATTTGCTTATGACTTCTCTCAATTCACTGGATGGGTATTTAAAGAAGCGTGTGGATTTTATTTTCATGTGGGTGTCTACCCTTTCCTTCCCCCGGTTTTGTAAATTCCCAAAGTATGAATGCATCAGCAGTAATTCACTGGCCGTGCATGAAACAGCTACGTGCGAAAAAACAGTAACTGCTTTGTTTCTCATAGCTGAGTTCAAGCCAATGCAACTCTTTGTGCTATTAGGGATTAAACCTTCTCTATTTTGTGATACAACGTCTGCAGAAAAACTTGGCATGCACACGGACTTTCTTTATCGTCTATATTGCTGGGAGAGAGAGCTGCTTTAATTTACTGTACACGACTGCTGAAACTAAACCAGCTGGACCTTGTTTTTGGTGTGGGTTTGGTTTTGGTTGTTTTTTGGTTTTGTTTTGGTTTTGGTTTTTTTTAAGAAGAAATGTTCACAACAATAATACTAAAATAATATTTCAGTGTTCAAGAAGTGGATACAGTTACTTTGCTTTATTGTTAGTGTATTTCGATAATGGAAAGTCAGTCTCTCACCTCTTTAGTCTGCTACTCTTGGCAGGCTTCTGACATTATTCTGCATTTGTTAATTCATTTTCATAAAGCTGACAACTCTAAAAATCTATGTTTCTGGGTCTAAACTGTATGAGATGAATACAGCCTGTGAATTCTGAATTGCATCAATTTCATCATATATAAAACCTTCTTTTTACAAGCTACATGTAGCTTTTCTGCTTGTGTAATACTTCTAATGCATAGTATGTCATAAAATAGATGCCCAAGCCTTTATGAAAGATTCAATAATTTATTGCTACAGCTTCACCTTTACTGAAAAAATATTCTGTTTGCAGACAAAATTCCTTTTCATTCCCTAAAGACATATCATAGGGACCAATTAATATTTGTAAAGGATTCTATGATCCTGAGCTGAAATACTAGGGAAAATTATGAAATATCCATACTTTATGCTGCATAATACCTATCTGTATGTTCTAACTTCTATGTCTGATCCTGCACACACAAGTTTAATTTCATTTGCAGTGAAATAATCCTATTAACTCTTTCCTGTTCTTTTCCTGTTGAACTGGGGCAAAACTCTCACGGGACTTGAAGAACAAGACAAATTTCTCAATATGTAAAGTTAATTGTGTGGCTAGATTCAATTACATGGATATCACAGAACAAACAGCATTTACTTGCTCACTTAGTACTGTTTTTTTCCCTCCTTTCTTTCCCGAGGCCACCTAAAAAAAGCATGTTGTAAACTAGAGCAGAGCTGTT
Source organism: Aptenodytes patagonicus (assembly GCF_965638725.1). Taxonomy (NCBI): domain Eukaryota; kingdom Metazoa; phylum Chordata; class Aves; order Sphenisciformes; family Spheniscidae; genus Aptenodytes; species Aptenodytes patagonicus. Next base: position 17,359,504 of record NC_134950.1, read on the forward strand.
CGACTCCTGTCTGTGTGTGGTTTGTGTTTAACTTAGGTAAAAGCTTAGAATGCCTCCAGCACATTTATTTTTTCAACAGTTCTGAAGTCATTTCAGCCAGATTTTATAGATTTCACAGAGATCAACTTGCAGCCTGCACATCCACTTTTACAAAGCACTTATTATAAAAAGCAGGAAAAACGTGCGTGCCAGGAATGCATATGTATAGAAGGATTGTTTTTGCCTTCTGAAATTAACCAAGATAATAGGCAAAAGTGCTGATGAAATAAGCATTGAGTTACAATATTTTTCATATATCCATCAATTATATAGTTATACATTTGAATTGATGTTTTAATTATTAAACCATAGAACACTTCCGTGTTACATGCTATTGCATATTTCCCAGAGACTATTTCCCAGAATATTTTAAAGCAAAAGCAATTCCAACTGAAGAAAAAAAAAAATCCAATTTCTTTTCTTGTTTTTTTTTAGAAGATGATTTTTGAATCTTATTAGGTAAAGTGGAGATATAAAAAACACTTGAAAGTACAAAGAAATGAACAGAGAGAAGAAAAACAAAGGAAAGAAGAGAAATTCAGAGCAAACAAATATTAACCTTTTATAGCAATACCTTGCTCCCATTTGGTGGCAGAAAGTGTCTTCAACAGCCTTATGCATAAAGCTGAAGTTACATTAAAATAAATGATAGTTCAGCACATACTTAAAATTAGACAATTAAATTTAAGTACTTCCTTGAATTACAGGGATTTTTTTCTTCTTTTTCCAGAAGTTTCTCAGATATTATCATATGAAACATCCCTGGGCAACAGATAGCTGTTACTCCTTTTTCTACTCATGTGGTGGGAAAAAAGGCAAAGAAATTGAAGAATTTGACTATAATTGGGATTTGGATGACAGCTGATGTGAAATGAATCTTTATAATAGACATTCACTTTCTGATTGAAATACTAGACAAAAGATCTTTCCTGTATGATATTTTTCAATCTGAAGCAAAGAAACTTTGAAGGGTTTTGAACTAAGGTGTGTGGGTTTGTGGTTTTTGTTTGTTTGTTTGTTTTTTCTCCCCTACATTGCAGGAAAATGAGCGTGCTTTTGCAAGCCTCCTTTGTGTGATTTGGAATCTGTCAATGATAAGGTTTTCCCACCCCAGTTCCATTGCAATCCTTTTAAATATCCAACCTACTATTTTTTATTGGTAAGTTTGCAACGAATGCATTAAAATTCCCAGCCTTTTCTCTAACCTCTCAAAGCTCCACTTATTTCCTGGAAGGTCCATCACCTTTTGGTTGTAAACTGCCATTCTATAGGCCATAATGCATTCATTAATTCTCCAGCGCTGTTTATCACTACTCAGAATTGACCCTTCCAAATTATTTTGAAAACCAGAGTGCATTTTCAAGCTTAGTGTATTGCATTTTTTCTCTCTTTCACTCATGACCTATTCCTGTGTGACTCATACTTTATTTAAATATGCCTTTGGCTTTCATAGCATCTCAGTGTCTTCCATTGTTGGAAATCAAACTGAGTCATTAGAGCAAAACCTAACCATTCATTTCACTGAAAACTGAGCCAAAAAGGGTGACTGCAAAATGCAGGCTACTTGCTTACGGGAACAAGCTAGTTTATAGACTACAGAGTTGGTTTTTTTTTCTTTAAAAAAAAAAGTTTTAATTGCTTCATAATGGATGCAAGATGAATATGTAGATAGTGTGCTGCCTTTTTAAGGTGTATACATTTTCATTTGGCAAAATATAGGGGGTGAGATTTTGAAAGCCCTTAGCATTGACCTAATCTTGTTCTCATTTCAGACACCTCTAGTAATGGCAAAAGAAGGGATTTCTGTCAGGGCTGAGTGCTGTTGAAAATCCTATCCATCCTGTTTAGTACTACTTATAACTTTGTACTGTTTTATGAATACAAAGTCTCATATAAACAACTTAAGGGAAAAAGCCATGACTTTGGAATAACAATGTTAAGCATTTCGTTAGTGCCAACAGTGAGTGACATAAGAAACTGCAGCGTCAGACAAAGCCTTATATCCACCCGAGACTGTTGAGGGAGCTGGCAGAGGAGCTCACCAAGCCACTCTCCATCATTTATCAGCAGTCCTGGTTAATGGGGGAGGTCCTGGACAACTGGAGGCTTGCCAATGTGACGCCCATCTACAAGAAGGGCCGGAAGGAGGATGCGGGGAACTACAGGCCTGTCAGCCTGACCTCGGTGCCGGGGAAGATTATGGAGCGGTTCATCTTGAGGGCGCTCACAAGGCATGTGCGAGACAACCAGGGGATCAGGCCCAGCCAGCATGGATTCATGAGAGGCAGGTCCTGCTTGACCACCCTGATCTCCTTCTATGACCAGGTGACCCGCCTAGTGGATGAGGGAAAGGCTGTGGATGTGGTCTACCTGGACTTCAGCAAGGCCTTTGACACCGTTTCCCACAGCATTCTCCTAGAGAAGCTCACGGCTTAGACAGGTGGACTCTGCACTGGGTCAAAAACTGGCTGGACGGCCGGGCCCAGAGAGTTGTGGTGAAGGGAGTTCAATCCAGTTGGCGGCCGGTCACGAGCAGTGTTCCCCAGGGCTCAGTACTGGGGCTGGTCTTGTTCAATATCTTTATCAATGATCTGGATGAGGGGATTGAGTGCACCCTCAGGAAGTTTGCAGACGACACCAAGTTGGGCGGGAGCGTTGACCTGCTCAAGAGTAGGAAGGCTCTGCAGAGGGACCTGGACAGGCTGGATCGATGGGCCCAGGCCAATTGTATGAGGTTCAACAAGGCCAAGTGCCGGGTCCTGCACTTGGGCCACAACAACCCCATGCAGCGCTACAGGCTTGGGGAAGAGTGACTGGAAAGCTGCCTGTCGGAAAAGGACCTGGGGGTGCTGGTTGGCAGCCGGCTGAACATGAGCCGGCAGTGTGCCCAGGCGGCCAAGAAGGCCAATGGCATCCTGGCCTGTATCAGAACTAGTGTGGCCAGCAGGAGTAGGGAAGTGATCGTGCCCCTGTCCTCGGCACTGGTGAGGCCGCACCTCGAATACTGTGTTCAGTTTTGGGCCCCTCACTACCAGAAGGACATTGAGGTGTTAGAGTGTGTCCAGAGAAGGGCAACAAAGCTGGTGAAGAGTCTGGAGAACAAGTCTGATGAGGAGCGGCTGAGGGAACTGGGCTTGTTTAGCCTGCAGAAAAGGAGGCTGAGGGGAGACCTCATCGCTCTCTACAACTACCTGAAAGGAGGTTGTAGTGAGGTGGGTGTCGGTCTCTTCTCCCAAGTAACAAGCGATAGGACAAGAGGAAATGGCCTCAAGTTGCGCCAGGGGAGGTTTAGATTGGACATGAGGAAAAATGTCTTTACTGAAAGAGTGGTGAAACATTGGAAGAGGCTGCCCAGGGAAGTGGTTGAGTCCCCATCCCTGGAGGTATTTAAAAGACGTGTAGATGAGGCACTTAGGGACATGGTTTAGTGGTCATGGTGGTGTTGGGTTGACGGTTGGACTCGATGATCTTAGAGGTCTTTTCCAACCTTAATGATTCTATGATTCTTATAGTCCTGAAAATGCTGCATATCCATTTAAGTTAAAATTGCCTGTACTGAATGAGGATGAATAAGTTAATATGGCTTTGAGAGGGACAAACAGAAAAGATGCTTGAGTGTCACAAATATAGGTCTATTCTGATCACTGTTTTTATAACCAGTAACTCCTGCAGATACTTTTTTTTTTTTTTAATAAACCTTTTATGCTATAATTTCAATTAATTAAGTAAAAGGTACAAAACTTTTAAATCACTTAATCAGACGTAGGCCACCACATTTCCCTCCTGTATTCTTGTGTTGTGTCCTAAAATCTGCATTTTGAATGAGTAAATAAAAAAGTATGTTATGCAATTTGAATTTGAAAACCCTTTAACTGGATAAAAATATAACTACTGTGCTAATTAGAGATTTCCTGGATTTATCTCTCTAACTTATATTTCATACCACTCTCCATTGGCCTGTCAGTCAGATTTACTTCCCTCTTCCTCCTCTCAGTGAAAGTACTTGAACAACATGAATGACAGATAACTTGGTCTTTCATAAAAAGATCATTCATATTATTACAGAAATTTGGGCAGGGGGAGATGTAGAATAATTTTCTGTATCCTTTTCAACATTTTGAAACATTTTAAAATCATGAACTCCAAACAGAGAGCCTGAAAGTAAGTCTTGGGTGTTCAAGTGTTCAGGGAATACTGAGCATGAGAGAGAGCACAGGGAGGGAGTAATGATGGTGAACTGCCTGTGTATGGTTCTGCTACATTTTTACTGTTCCTGAAAATTGTAAGCAGGATTCTTTATGGAAAAGGCCCTTTTAGAATTAATTCCATCTTACCTCTTGTTCTTGTGCTTCTTGGTTGTAAATACCTAACTTGTTTAAGATTTTTTTCCCATTTGTGTCTTGTTTTGGATACTCTAATCAAACTTTGAGAGTATCCACTGCACTAAATGCATTAACACAGCCAATATTGCTACTGCTGACAGGTCTGGCATAAGAAAGGATTGGCTTGGGAAGTGACTGCTCCAGGTCACACTAATGTGGATAGGATGGAGAAGTTTGAGTTGCTGCTTTGGTGTAGAAAAACAGAACCATGTAGCTTCCAGAAAAGTCAATCTCTTTAAAGCTGTAGCATTCACTTTTAAAATATTCCTGGTTTTCTTTAATTCTCTCTTTTTCTGTGCTGTTTTCTCTTTGTGCTTCTCCTTATCCCCTTTTCCCAAAAGGTGGTGAGTGTTTTTCTCACCTCTCTCAGACAAGTTCCATCCACAACAGGCTGATTTATTTCAGAGTGTTTATACAGTTTTTCAAAGGTGAAGATACTTAACTTTGGCTTAAATCTGTGTTGTAAAAGTGACTCTGCCAAAGACTGCTGTGGAGCAACTGCAAGCAGAGTTGCTTGTGTGTGTGCCAGGGCAAACTGTCAAGGGAAGAAAGGGAAAGCTGCAGGAAATGGGGAGAGAAGTCTTAGCATTGCCTAAAATGGAGCTTTAAGATTTGCTCTAGGTGACAAATCCTTACCTCTTCTAATTTAGCTCTGTTATTTATTTATTTATTCTTACTTGGCAATTAAATAAATAAGAAGAGAATACATTCATAAATGTCATTTGGGTAGAACAATATATAAAAAAATATTCTGTTTATTAATATCAAGTTGGAAGTCTAGGTAATAAGAATGAAAAGTTAGGATAATTTTATTCCTCTTCTTTTTCTGACTCTTTTAAAATAATTTGTAAAATTTTTATTACACAGAAATCAAAACCAAAGGATGTGCAAAATCTGGGCCAGTTATTGTGTGAGAACAAGGAAAGAAGAAGCAAAAAGAAGGAAATAAAATATAGTGGGCCTCGCATTAAAATCATGCTTTCCCCTGATGGAATTGGTTGTTAATCTTTCTGTCTTGGAAATAAAAAGGTTCTTCACATTCCAATAATCCCCCAGCTCTGCTTTATGAGCCAGATATTTGTCCTACTAGTTTGTCATGTATGCAACGGTGCTGCAAGCAGCACACAAATTACTTGCTAAGGTCAATGACATTGCTAATTTCTTCTTACTTAGGGAACCCATCAGTGATCAGCTTAATTAAGTGCAAGTTGGATTCTACTCCTGTGCAAATACTTCTGATAGATTACATGAACTATAGCAAGAGAAAAAAGACAAATAGTCCACTAAAAGCTATATGTGCTATTTTGCTCTCTTGGCTTCTGGTAACAAAGTTGGATGAGATTTTAGTAAGTAAAGATAGGACTTGTCCCAGGGCTATTCAATACTCGTGAAACACAACTTCAGTGGCCTATTTCTTTATTTTAAATATAGATTTTATTTTTGGTTTGCTTGATTAGTATTTTTCTTTTCAGACAAGGGTAGCCAAGACTGAAGTTTAAACCAAAGGGGTTTATCCCTGAACAAATTTTTTGTGCTTAGGATGGCATTCAATACACTTGCCTTGATCTAAGCCTTCAGGGTGTATTCAAGTATGCTATAGGAAGAGGAAATCCATCTGCAAGGCTAAATTCCATTATTCAAACCTATGTATTAGGGCTTCTCCATAGCCGAGTGCCTTTTGTACCAGCTTTTTTTAGGCAGGTTTTGCTACCTGCTCATAACTACAGTTTTAATCCATATTTATTCTCAATAAATGGGATCTGCTAAAAAGCTGTAAAGGAGGATGCTCTACCATGCCTACAGTAGCAGTCACATTCCTTAATAAGAGTTGAGATGGAGGATAGTCTATGTCTCAATTTGCCTGCGAGCTGTACCAACGCGCCAGCAGGGAGGTGTGCCAGGTTCCCTGCACTCTCTTATTCAGACAGCAGGGGCTCACATTTGAAGCCAGTTTTCTATGAAAACAAGCTCTGAACAGTTGTATTGCTTCCCTCTGTCCCACTCTAATCAGTTATGCACTTCTTGTACCATTTTAACAAACTTCAACATATGGCTGGAGGTTAAAGAGGTTTCCATTTCTATAGGTCTTGTGAAAATAAGTAAGGAGAAGAAAACCTAAATATTGCTTTTCCATCCTATGCCAGTAGAAATTTTTAAGAGGAATCAGCTAGACTACCAGACAATAGAAAACCAGCCCAGATGAGTGAATAAATTGGTTTTGGAGAAAAAATAATTGCAATCAGGCCTTAGAATTTGCCAAATAATATAACTACAAAATAGTCTTCACAGACCAGACTTCATAAATCTGCTGCTCATGGAATTGTTAGATCTTATTTCATTTTTCACTGGTTAAATTTTTTCTAGTTTTGAAATATTTCTGTTTGCAGTATAGAATTGTATCATTGTTTCCAGCACCCATCTCCTTTGCACTTAAAAAAACAATAAAAATCTAAGTATTTCTGAAAATTAGCCATTGATTTAAGCATTTTTGTTTAGCTGTCCCATTTGAAAATATTGCCCATGTGGCTACTTTTAAGAGCAAAGTTTAATGGCTTAACTGAATAAATATTAAAATACTAAAATGCAATTTGTAAAATGGATGGCAAATCATTACACCTATAAAATTTACTTGCATTTATAATAATTTTAAGTAATATTTATTTGACAATAAGATTTTAAATATAAACTAAAAATAACAAGTTGTGCCTAATCTTTGTGGTCTTTTTTGTTACCGATTCACTACGATTTATTTCCCTGAAACTTTCTAGTATTTTGAAGTCATAAAAGGAAACAAAGGTTCCTTTCAATCTTGGAATGGCTTTGTATTCATGCAGGTAGTGTTTATGTTTCTGATTGCCAATGTATACTGTATCAGTATTAATGTGACCAGGATATATATTTTGGAAGATTGTTACTGTTGCTGCTGCAACTAATTTCACCTCCATTATGGAAACTTAATGCCATTAAGAGGACTTTGTTCTGGATTCAGTTAATTCTCAGTCTGGATAAAGTGTTGCAGCTTTACATATAGCAGTATCCTTGACGTAGTTGCAGAGCTGATATAAGTTAATGTAATTGTTTGTGTGCAAGACCCTTGGTACTGACCTCAGAGACATCAAATTCTTCCTTTAATAACATTCGTATAAACCAAGAGTAGGTCAATTGATTTCAGTTACTCAGTATTTACAGTGAGATGAAACTGAGAATATAATTTGTCCTATACATCTCAATTTAACCTTGACACAAATACGCAGTCCCTATTTACTTGAATGAAGTGGTTAGGGAATTCAAAGATCATATTGGTAAGTGGAGAACAGTGATATCCTGAAAGGGTAAAAGTCAGAAAAAGTAGCTGAATGGCCAGTTTAAATCAGAGAAATCACAATTTCATCTCCCCTCTGCCACCCCCCCCCCCAAAAAAAAAAATCATCTATTTTTAACTTTCCTCATCTCTTACCAGAAGTAGCTGTATTTAGAGTCACCCTTTTGGGTCACTGCAGTATGGATTACTCTCAATTAGTAAATGATGTACTTATAAGTCCAGTTTCTGCTACTTGACTCCATGCAAACAGAAGAGTTGGGCCTGTAGTCTCTTAGGACAGACTGAAAGTTCATGTAAGCCACAAAGCAGTTATTCTTAACATGGTTTTTTTGTATTTATAGTGAACAATGGTAATCTAAGCCTGAAATAAATAATATCTAGAAAAATGGGATTATGGAGAGATAGTTAAAATGCAGCTTCAGGGATATACGTGATGTATAGTGTAAGAAACACAACTGATGCTGTCTTTCACTCAGTTATATGGACTGAAAATAAATCTTTATCAGGTTTTTATATCTAATGAAACTATAATAACTAGTCTTATAAAATATTAAGCTTTTTCCAGGAAAAGAATCCACATCTTTGCTTATGCTTGCAAAGAACCATGCAGTTCACAACGCTCTATAAATAATGATATTGGATGTTCCTTGAGCCTCAACCTTGACGGTTTCAGCTGACTAAAACTGAAAGTTTATTTTAAAGTCTACAGCATTCTCCATAGAAATTATTTTTATGCCTCTTGCTTTCAAAAGGCATTTTATTCTCTGTTCCATAAATAACAGTTCCTTGTGATTTGAATATAATGATGTTTGCTAAAATTTCCTATGGGTGGTAAATATTTTCCCAATTTCTGTAGCTGTCATTAAACTGTATTCCCTGTCCAGAAAATAACAAAAGATGATAGCACAAAGTACCTATCTAGGTCATCACAATTAAATTGTATAGAAATAGATAAAAGAAAACTTAAAAGAAAATTGGTTCCTTTCCTCTGCTGAGACTTGTTCCTCCAGGGTTTCCTAAGGATGGGCATCTTTAATCTTTAAAACCAGACACAGTGCTGAAACTATGTCTCAGAATAACAATATTTTTGTACAGTAAATGCATTTTGCAAAACTGAGTATTGCAGCTGTCATATCCATCATGAAAACCTCAGCATGGAAAGTTATTTCCTTCTCTGACACTGAGACCACACTTGCATGCACACGCGTCCTTCTGATCGGGAGATATGAACTTGTACTGGACAAGTTGGGGTTTTTTTTGCTTCTCCCTCATGCACAGAGGAATAACCTCTTCCTAATATAAGCCTATCACTGATTGATTTCATAACCACTGATGTATTTAGCTTCATAATAATCCTCTTTAAAGTAAAAACAGCGTAGGTTTTTAAAGATAGAGAGGTGTCAAAAGATATAGGTGTGCACCTAGTAATACTTTCAACAGTGCACAAACAATTCAGTTACAGCTCTATCTGCATCAGCAGATGCCTAGCCCTCTAAGGTCTACTAAATTTTATGTAGAACATAAGAAACAAGTGGTAGAAAATGCACATTTAAATCATAGTTTCAGGCTGAATGACCTGCTTTTATTCAGGCATCATGATATCAAAATCATTGAGCTCTTTCTCTGATTTTCATGTGGTTCTGATAAACATTTTCACTGGTATTAATGTTGCAGTTCCTGTTATATGGATACTGAAGTGCTTCCAGTTTTACAGCCAGGTATTTAATCTTGAAAAAATACATTCTGTATATCCTAATGTTGTGAAGTTTGTGATTAATTAAATTTGTGCTTTTATATTTACCTAGTCCCTTGGATGTTTAAGATAATCCCTTCTGCCTTCCACAGATTTTACCATCTCTGTATGCCTGCCTTAAGCAGGATACAGTGAACAGAATTCCTAACACTTTGCGTGGCTTCTTGAATCAGAAGAGGTTGAAAACTCAGAACAAAAAATTGGTACAGGACATCAGAGGATATTAGATTACTTTCTTATATGGATAATCCTACTTGTAAGATGTTTTCAGGGCTGAATGAAGGTAACAGGCAAGACTTAATTACTCTTCTAGTTTATAGGTGCTATGTTGATAACAAGTAGTTGAGACCATATACATATATATACTAACTTCATCATAATTTACTTTGCAAGTTTTACCAGCTAAACCTGGGGATGAAATGTGGGACTGTCTTACAATGCATTGATTTAATTCTCTATGTGAAGTAATGCAATATCAGAACTCTAATGTCAGTCATCTCTCCCAATGCAAATCACCAAGAAAATTAATTCTGGATGTGCTCACTAGTCCTCAAAACTAACTGAATTTTAATGGAAAATGAGCATAGTAGAACAGAGTAGACTTTCGGCCCACCACTGAACCCGGGAAATAACAAAACCCTGAGAGGAAACCTGAGAAACACTACTGGAGGCACGTATGGATATGGTAGAAAAGATTTCTCTTCAGAGTTGCACAGCAAGGTTATAAACTAAGCAACATTTTCATTATTCATCCACAAGGCCAATGATTAGAGATAAGTAGCCTTCACACTACTGCTCAATCTGCAGATACCATTACAAAGAATTTTCCCATGAGTATCTACTAAATATATGAGGGATAAATTTATTGCACACAGTCTTGAAGCAATCTACAACTTAGACATTTAATTACTGGAGAGTTAAAATAGAAGGATGTCTGTGGAGAAGGAATACCTTGTTCAAAAAAACTACATAGCAAGATACCTTTACTTCTCTTTCATAACCATAGAATTTGTAAGTTAAGTTTTTCAGCTGCTATGGCAATTTATGGCTCAGTGTGATAAGAACTCAGAACAACACCTCACTGCTGAGATATTTCCCACACTGATTTTAATGCCCACCCTCATCAAGCACTTACTGTAATCACATGGAAGGAAGAACTGGTTTATAAACTATAGAAAACAGTGCATCTCGTCAGGGACTGTGAGATACAGATGTTCCACTGCTTACACTACAGTGTCCTGACAACTTATGTTGGTTATAAGCAAGGAAAATTAATCTTAATTAGACAAAAAAAAAAAAAAAAAAAAAAAAAAAATTACTATATACTTATTGCCACCAGCTCTAATTGGAAATTATATGAGCCTTTTAAAAGCAAAATTAGGTAGGCAAAATACAATACTATGTCATCATTTATTAATTAAATGAAGGGGAAAATGTCTATGTAGTTCATGTATCCATGAGTCCTCTTGGTTGTCTAACATTTCTTCCTTGACTTAGACAAGATCACATTTTTTTGTATTTCTTCTTGATTGCTTTCAATGAAATAGATATTTTCATCATGAAGCAATGCTCTCACCCAAAATAATTTGGACTATTAGAGGCAAAAAATCAGAATGAAGATAACGAAGTAGGAGCAAATTTGCACTTTTAAATCATTTCAGTTTATCATGGGTATACTTAAAAGGAATCTTATCAATTCAGCAGTAACTAGCAACAGAAGTGTTTATTAGGGACAGTGATTATGGTGATCCATGAAAAGAACTGAAACATTTTGTAAAACAAATGGTTTACACATACAGTAAGCTGTTACTATTATACATAATGTATTTTGGTCCCATACCTTGAGTTGTTTGGGTTTTTTTTTCCAACCAACACAAGTTCTTTCTGTTGAGAGATTTTTAAAACTAGCTTTTCATGATATTAAAGGTAGCGAGTTCATATATATTGCATCTTTACTGAATGTCTGTCTTACGTTTAAATTGGGTCTTCCCCCCACTACAAAATAATGGAAAATAAAATCCATTGAGAACTATTAAACACAAAGGGATACATCTTAACTTCACAAGTTTCCAAGGAATTTGACTGCAGAATATACCAAAGAAGTTTTACTGCATGATTACCTTGTTTCATATTCTTCTCCAAGAATTTAATTTGCTGACTAATGTAGCATGCAGGAGGTAGGCCAGTCTAACTTTTACTATGCTTCATTATTAGGGCTGTAATAACAATGTGAGCAAAAAACACTTTTAACAAATGTGTATGATTTCCAAACAGCAAAAAACATAGGTGTAATGTGATTCATGCCTCAGGCTATATTTATGGTGGTAAGAAAACGTGCATTATTTTCCCATGATAAAAAAAAGTTGAGATGAGAACCTAAATTACCACTTCCTAAGAAAATAATTACTGTAAAACCATAAATTGTTGTAAAGGAATCCATGCAAGGCCCATTAAAGAATTTACTCATGTTTGCACAATGTACACCTGAGAGGATAAATACATTTATGTGAACTTGTTATGCAGAACGTTTGCTTTTGAACAATGTGCTGTTATTAAATCACTAGCTGCAGAGGATTCATAAATCTAGGAAGGGTACTTCGTAGCCATTTTGTCTTCTGTGCTGAAATTGGTGAAAGCCTGCTATTACCGCTTTTTAGTCCTTCTTAGGTGATTTCCTTCTGTTCTTCAGCAAAGATTCTGATGTACAAGCATCCTGATAAAATAAAACTCTATGTGTTTTCTTATGTTTCTTTGTGAGAAGAGGTGAATGTATGTGAACTGATGTGCAGACACTTCTTTTGTGTTCTTTGGTACTATAAACTGACAGAGCTAATGAAGACAAATAGTTTCATTCAGCAGCTCTGCATGTGTTGGGTTTTTTTTTAACTCATTTGCAGCTCTTCATGGTCTTGTTTTGCATTAGGATGCCTGTGGAAATACTATGTGCATAGTGTCACTTCCTTCATATTCTTTATTCTATTAGCAAGGTTCCCACTTCTTATGCTTTCCTCTTCACAGTTTTGGTGGGTTATATAGGAAGATAATAAGTAACACTGCTACTAGCATGTATAAAAAGAAGAAGAAAGTCGTCTTTGATATCTGCTGAGCTATACATACTGCTCTCTAATTTTTTAATTTCAAGTTGAGTTTGGTTTGGGGTTACATACTGATAACCAGTTTTCAAAGGGTTTTTTGCTTTGTTTTGTGTCTTTGTGTTTCATGAGATGGTGTAATGGTAGGAATTAAAGCATAAGTCAGAAATATGTGAAAGTGGATTTTCTCTCTTTTAAAACATTGAGATACAATAACAATTTCAAGCAACGGAGATACATAGCTTCTTTCGTAATATAAACTGTTAGCAAAACTGGGTTTTGTAATTATAAAAGGCTCAAGAAAATGTATAAAGTTCTGTGGAAAGTTTAGGATATGTTATGTTTTACATATATTTATCCTCAAATAAGGATTGGACATCAACTCAGTGTGGGCAGAAGAAGGTTGGAGATTAATTACCATTTACAAAACAATTCCTAACTAGAAGTGTAATAAAATTGTCATTTAAAGTGAAAAACAATGGTAAGAGTCATTAGATCTAATTTAGATGCTTAAAAGTTGTGGCTAAACCTTAACCAGTCAGCCAAAGGTCTTTTTATAATCAACATATGAAAAGAAATAGTAGTAGAGGGCAGTTCATTGCCCTCAGGTCCTCCTGAGATGTTAATTGAAGACAAGATGAAGAAGTATGTAGAGATGCCCTTTTGTCTCCTTTGTGTGTCAAGGAAACAGAATGACTAGCCCAGGCTTAGAAGCACAACTTTGAGTTGCCTAAATCAGGTCAGAAAAATCCCATCCAATAAAATCAGTGGAAAACACATACTGCTACTTAGTTTATTTTTTCACAGTAGAAATTTCTGATCTCTTCTGAGGTGTTGTGTTTTTTTTTTTTTTAATATAAACAAGTATGAAAAAAATATCCTCATAAGAAAACAGGTCTTACTGAGCACTGAATTTTAAAATATCAAATAGGTTGAAGTTAGTAATAAGACAAAAGAACTTCAACATTTAGGACACAGGCTTAAGTTTCAGATCAGATCTTTTTTATTATTTGGCTATTCAATGGCCTGTGAGTCAAATAAGTTCCTTGTGTAAGATGTCAAAATGAAAAGTTTCCAAAACATTAATATGAATAAAATACTGGCCCATGCTGTGTTATTCAACAGTGAGATTCTGAGTAATGCATTAATTTAAAACAGCTCCTGTCTGAACTTAGGCGTATATTTTTTATCATGGTTAATGGGCAAGAGCACAGATGTAAGAGCTTTCATACAAAGGGTATATGTGATATATTTCCTTTAAAAAAAAAAAGGAAAGCTGCTTATATAATTCAATTACATCCTTTTTTTTTCAATACAGCTGTATATCAGCTCTGAATTAGGTGCTTTAATACACTATTGAGTCATCACTACAGATACCTTGGTAGCAAGAGCAGGGACATTACTACAATAATTTTAACTGGAAAAAAATATATGGTGTTGGTTTTTCTCAAAACTGTTTAAAATTTTCACTGAAATCAATGGAATTACATCTGAGTCACACTCAAATAAGCCAGCTGGAACTTTCCTTATCTGTGTTTAATCGTGGACACAGGCTAAGAAAACTATCTAGTTTATGTCAGATGATAAGCTAGTAAACTTTTCCTAGCACGTTCTGACTTCATGTAGCTTCGGGAAATGTTACATTTAGGAAAAACAAAACAAAACAACAACAAAACATTTATGGAATATTGAAAATCAATATTTATAAAGCATATTTCTAGATAATGTATCATTAATGAAAAAAGAAGTGACATTGTAGATCACAAGTTGATCACACTTCCATCCCTCCTAGAACAGGTTTTCTCCTTCCTATATCTTTATAGAACCAAAGTGGTACAAAATGTAAGTTTTTGTCTCATAAATAGTTGGATGGAGAGGCAAAGAAATATATTTTCCATGAAAAGCAAAGGTTCCTAGGTAATAAACACTTTCATTTTAAAATATATTCTGGGCCTGTATATTTGGATTAGATTCTTGAATGTCTAGTGAAACAGTACCAAAAAATTCAATGTCTTAAAGCTAGTCATTCAAACATAGACACTCTTTGTTTTAGGAGAAGAAAATGACAGCCATGTAAGATTTTCTAGAATGTCTCCACACTGCTTAACAAATTAAGCTCACAAGGACCTAGACCTAGCAAAGCTTTTGTCAGTACTTGATAAAGCAATTGTATTTTCTAAACCCTAAATACATCAAAAGGATTAATAATCATTCAACAGAAGAAAAGATATGTCTAGTCCCAGTGTGATATTTCAGGATAAGAGAGTGTTCTCAATTATTCTTCTCCCAGAATGGACTGAAAATGGCTTTTGGAGGCTACTTATCAACCATCTGCTTTAAAGAGAATGAAAAGGAATATAGTCCCCTCTCTTCCACTCAGCTCACAAATGTAGTTATTGGGCTCAAATAGATGGTCATACTGCCCCATCTGAAATGCAGGACAGAAGGGTACATCCAGATAGATTCCTAAACCTAATTATCACTGGGATCATTAAAAAACATCCCAAAAGTGAAATAAAACAGCAACAACAAAAAAAAATAACCTACAAAGCCAGTTTTTAAAAGCTTCAGTAGTGTCAGCAAAACATGGTCCTGAATGAAGTGGTAGAAAATACAGTGTATTATATATATTCTGTGATCTGCCTAAATGATTACTGTCTAGTTTGAAATTTCACTGTAGCTTGTAATTAGTTTTCTGTTGAGTAGAGGTATGGTCTTCTTACTGCGGGAGGAAAGAGTCTGATTCAGACTTCCTAGAGAGGTGTCATGGTTTCAGCTGGGATAGAGTTAATTTTCTTCCTAGGAGCTGGTATAATGCTGTGGTTTGGATTTAGGTTGAGAATAATGTTGATAACACACTGATGTTTTAGTTGTTGCTAAGCAGTGCTTACACTAGTCAAGGACTTTTCAGCTTCTCATGCCCTGCCAGCGAGAAGTTGGGAGGGGGCACAGCTAGGACAGCTGACCCAAACTGGCCAAAGGGCTACTCCATACCATATGACATCATGCTCAGTATATAAGCTGGGGGGGAGTTGGCCGGGGGGCGGTGACCGCTGCTCGGGAACTGTCTGGGCATCGGTCGGTAGGTGGTGAGCAATTGCATTGTGCATCACTTATTTTGTATATTCTATTATTATTATTATTATTATTATTATTATTATTATCCTTTCCTTTTCTCTCCTATTAAACCATCTTTATCTCAACCCACAAATTTTACTTTTTTTTTTTCCCCGATTCTCTCCCCCATCCCACTGCGGGGGATGTGGGGAGTGAGTGAAGGGCTGTGTGGTGTTTAGCTGCCTGCCGGGTTAAACCACAACAAGAGGCAAGACCATATGATCTGATGCATCATTTTAATTTATGGTGGAGAAGCTCAACCAATCTGATTATATTAATACTTGCTTCTGGAATCACTAGGGCAAGCATCTGGTTCTATGCAGTTTTCATTGGGTGAAAGGACTTTTGTCTGGATACGCATTTACCTTTCTTGAGTGATATGATCAATACCATAAATGGTATTGATGAAGGCAGTTGATTCCAATATGCAAGCTTCAAGTTTATGGCCCAAAACAATGTGGCCAGCTGGGAAAATAAGTTGTGGTGATCAGCTCTTCACATGAAGTCGATTTTATAAATGTACATCTGCCACTGCCACAAAAATATGACTACTTCCCACAAGCCTCTTCCTCATGCAATCACACCATGATTTCAATTACATAAAAACTGTCTTTTCTAAAAAGGTTGCCATGATTAAACTGAGAATTCCTTTGATTACATGAGACTTCAATTATCTGAGTATTTTGTTTCCTTTAGGCCTTCAAAATACTCAAGAGTGTATTGTATTATGTTGCAGTTGCTTGCATAAGGGAAATGATAGATATTATCTCTATCTCCAATGCGTGACTCTCTGTAGAGGCCATCTGGTCCTTAAGATTCTGGGTGTCAGTCTGATGCTAGTACATTGTGTATTTATATTTGCACATATGTCCCAGTAAAGTCAGGATGGCAGCATATTCTAAAGCCATGTGAGATAGTGTTCACATCTGACCAGCCCATAGGGCTATCATATGCTACTGTTAATTTAAATTTTTGAGAATTATTCTAAAGATGCAAAAGATACATAAAACATTTTCTGTTAAGTAGCTAAGGCTTTCCTCATTTTTGAGAATGGGACAAGGACACTTGTGTCACCTGGACAAATATGGACATTTTTATATTCTCTAATTGAGACTTGCTCAAAAATGGGTTACATGTATTTGAATATGTAAATCTCATCCTTCTGTTAATCATGATACTGCAACATTACAGAAAGGATTGTCATATTAATATTATTTTCTATTATATTCTGGAAAAATAAAGTGTGAATGCAGAGTTGGATACATGTCTATCACAATAAATGGAAGACAATACTGGATTAATCCAGCTCCATTTGCAAATATAGTGGAAAAAAATTCCCAAATATATTAAAGTACAAATTACTGCTTATGTCCATAGATAGTATTAAAAAAAAAAAAAAAAAGAAAGAACTTTTTCAATTCTTTCACAGATCTCTTTTCTAAGATATACCATCAATATGCTTCTTTGATTTCTGGAAGCCATTTTAGTGTTTTCCTTGAAATTTCTGATTTGATACTTTGCTAATTATATGAATAAAAATGCCTTGATGATATTCTCAAATCTTTTTGCACTTCTGCTTCAGTGCTGTAATTCACACTTTGTTAATACATTATTTCTGTTTGGCATGCCTTTTCAACCACTGCCAATCTTAACGCTCATCAAGTCAGCCATGAAATGTAATATGTGATTACAAATCTATGATCATACAGTAGTTCATGTTACAAAAAAAAAAGAAGTTGAGAAATAAATTTCTGTTTCATTCACCCCAATCCATACAAAATTTTAACAAAGTAGGTAACTTAGATGACATATTAGTTGGCAGAACTGATATGGTTCATACTGTATCGTATTTCACAGAATCACCAAATTACAGAATGGTTGAGGTTGGAGGGGACCTCTGGGAGTCATCTTCTCCAACCCCCTTGCTCAAGCAGGGCCACCTAGAGCAGATTGCCCAGGACTATGTCCAGACAGCTTTTGAGTGTCTCCAAGGATGGAAACTCTACAACCTCCCTAGGCAACCTGTGCCAGTGCTCGGTCACCCTTACATTAAAAAAAGTGTTTCTGGATGTTCGGACAGAACCTTCTGCGTTTCAGTTTGTTCTCATTGTCTCTTGTCTTGTCTGTGGAGACCACTTAAAAGAGCCTGGCTCCATCCTCTTTGCACCCTCCTTTCAGGTACTTCTATACATTGATAAGATCCCTGTTGAGCTTTCTCTTCTCCAGGCTAAACAGTCCCAGATCTTTCAGCCTTTCCTCATAGGAGAGACGCTCGAGTCCCTTAGTTATCTTCATGGCCCTTCATTGGACTCTCTCTACTACATCAATCTCTCTCTTGTACTGGGGAGCCCAGAACTGGACACAGTTCTGTGTGGTGTGGCCTCATCAGTGCTGAGTAAAGGGGAAGGATTACCTCCCTCAATCTGCTGGCTACACTCCTCCTAATGCTACCCAGGATACCATTCACGTTTGCAGCAAGGGCACATTGTTGGCTCACGTTCAACTTTGTGTTCACCAGGACCTCAGAGCCTTTTCTGCCAAGCTGCTTTCCACCTGGGTGGCCCCTAGCATGTACTGGTGGCTGGTTGTTTTTTTTTTTTTCCCAGGGGCTGGGCTTTGCAATTCCTTTTGTTGAACTTCATGAGGTTCCTGTTGGCTCATTTCTTTAGCCTGTCGAGGTCCCTCTGGATGGCAGCATGACCTGGTGTATCAGCTGCTCCTCCCAATTTTGTGTCATCTGCAAATATGCTGAGAGTATACTCTGTACCATCATCCAGATGATTAATGAAAATGTTAAAGAGGATTGGACGCAGTATAGACCCCTGGGGTGCATCACTAGTTACTGGCCTCCAATTGGACTTCATGCTACTGATCACCACCCTCTGGGCCCAGCCATTCAGCCAGTTTTCAATTCACCTCACTGTCTACTCGTCTAGCCAATACTTCACCATCTTCTCTATGAGGATTGTATGGAAAACAGAAGTATTTCAGGAGTATCCTACAATGGGAAAACTGTACTGTAGAAAATACAGTCACTATATTGTAATTCTTTCCATATTGCATAAAGAAGAAAATAAATAGTTATGGCTGCTACCACCTATCAGCTATACAATAGAACAAAATTGAGACTTTCCTTTACCTCTACTGGAGGCCTGTTTAAGAACTATAATGGGAACTTTCCCATGCCATTCATTTCCAGATGCACTATTTCTTTTACTAGTTTATTCCTGAAAATTCTTGATAACGGTAGTCAAAATTATCTGATTTCCACAGTCTTTCAGGAAGCATTTAGAAAATCAAAATTTACTTTTCAATGTAGTGAAATCACAAAAAAAATCTATTACCAAAAGATAAAAAATGTTAGTGATCATTTATCTGTCTAAAACCAGTAACCTAGTCAGTTAATGACATCTTGTTTTTTAAGGGAAATGTTTTCAAGATTGCTTGTTCTTTCTTTGTACATTTATATTCCCTGCTAATGTTCCTGGAAGTTGTCAACAAATAGAAAGATAATAGATGATAAAGGAATTTTAGGGTTTACTAGAAAGATAGTAAACACCTTGTAGTAAATATTAACATCTTCAACAGAGTTGTGGGTAAGTATCTTTTTGCACACTATCACAATCCAGAATTAAGGGCATGTTCCATATCTTTTAGACTCTCTCTGTTAGTTTTATACCAAGGAGCTAAACACTACAGATGTAAAACAGAGAAAAGATATCCAAGTCTGTATGAATGCAGTTAAAAATACCCAGACATCTTTAATTTATGGAATCGCAAGCAGATGGTAGAATATGTTTACTGAACTCTTGTCTCTTTTTCTCTAAAGAAGGAGAAGCTTTAAATATCACAACATGTTTCAGAATTTGACAGTAAGGATGTGAGTTTTCTGTGGTTTCTTCTTTTTTTTTATTTTTTTTAAGTCCTAATAAGATGTTCTTAAATTTGGAATACTGTTAAGATTTGTGATAGCTACAAATCTGACTCAAATTACTGATTTGAGATCTCTGTGTGAAAAATTTATTTTAAAAAAAGATATGAAAGGAAAATGTTGACTTATTGTTTTCAGTGTCTGTACTACTATTTGATTTAGGAATTATAATTTAACATTGTCAGAATTAGGCTGCTTTGAAGGCCAAAGTTACAATTAATGTAGCTTGTTTTCTTGTATAATAGGATCATAATAAGATGATTTCATTATCTTTGCACATAAGGACAATGTGGTGTTTGCATTAAGCATATCTTCCAGGCAGACATTCATTCCTAGAGACAGCAAAAAATTGGAGCATGCCCTGCAGTCAATGATCATTTGTTTCAGTCACTTATTGAGGATCCTCTTAAAACTTTCCTCTTTTTCTTTTCTTCAGTTCAGTCAAGATGGCTTTAATTTTCCTTTATTTTTTGTTGTTATTATTTCTCTACTCATGTAAATTCTTGATCATAATTCAGTTTCAGAAATTAAATAACAGAATTTAAGTGATTTAGGAAGACTAGTAGAAAAAAAATCAGAAGTACATATCAGTAAGTGATACCACATATCAGATACCACATATCAGATGCAGTTTGCACCTGCATGTGGCTCCATGTTCAGGTGGTTATTTTACTAATATATTTGGTAATATTCCTGTTTGAGGACTATACAATAGTAGTGCTCTACATACCTAGATAACTATTAATAACTATGTTGTGTTTTCATGTCCTCCCATGTAGTCATGCACTTCTTTTGAATTATATCTGAGAATTTATTTGATGTTCAGAAAATCTGAATTATCTAAATTTTTTTATTCTCTCGAGCTTCAAGATAATGGAGAATGCACTGTTGGCCGTCTGCATGAGGTTGTCAATTTTTGCAAAGAGATTAGATGCAATGTGTGTTAAAGTCTGTGTGTACAACCGGTGTGAATCTATCTGAAAAGACCAAATTACACTCTACATCTTCTGAATACTTCTTTACAGAAGTGTTTGGCTGTGAGAGCTTCCTTAGAAGCCTGACTAAACCAGAGCAAGGCAGAGAACAAGCAGTGGCTGGGGCAGTGTGCAGGGAGGAAGCAGCAGACCGTTTCTCAGGCGGCAATTCTTCAGGATTATTTCTCTGAAGAAATTCCTGAAGCTCAGTATCCAGATGAAAGAAGGAAAATGGATTTTTGGTCACTAAATTTTTATGGGCTTTGTAATGGATTCTGAAGGAACAGGCAAACTACACATGAAACTGCTGTTGTTACCTACATATCCAAGACTCACAGTGAAACTCCTGTCTATTTTATGACTCGTGTTTCAAAAATTGTGTGGGTATCACTGACTTCAGATTTTTTCTTCCTTCTCCAAAGGTAGAACGTGTCATGAGAATGAATGGTAAGAGAAAGGATTCTCATGCAAGCAACTCTGTATTCTGTGCGTTCTGAATATGAATATACTGTAGCTATAGTAGCAATTCAGTGATGGCTAAGCCTCAAAGTTTGAGTAGGGAATGTATGTGTATGTGCATGTGCATGTATATGTGTATATAGCTCATTTTATATATTTAAAAATGTGGGGAACTGTGTGAAAGTTGAATTTGATCTACCTAAATCTGCAGGTTTTGCATTCAGCAAGTATAATCCTAATAAAGAGGAAGAGTAGGGTTAAGTATGTAACACCTGACAGTCCAATTTGACAGCAGAGAAGAAAACTGGGTGGTTTGGGGAAGCAAGTTACAAGAATAAGTAGAAGTGCAAATCTACACATATAGGATGGAGAGATATCTATTTGAATATATGCTTTCTTATATACATTATTGTGATCTGTTTAAAGACTTAATTTTTTTCTCATACATTCCTAAAATTTACATTTCTTTGATTTCACAAATATTTTTAACAATATTTTTTTTTATTTATTAATCATGTGATATTGATTCTTTAGAAAGTTTTCAGACCTTCTAACTGCCTAGAGTAACATCAAATATGTATAAACACAAATACTGTTATAAATAATACTTGGCATTCTTGACAGGTATCATTTAATTTATTCCTTTGAACAATAACCTCTGAAACACTGACATTCTAAGCTTGTGAAACATTAGTGCTGCTCTGTGGAAAGTTCTAAATAATGGTTTTGAAGAAAGTGCAGGTGTGACATATATATTTAAAAGGAAATTGTGAAATGGTTCTTTTGAAAAATCTGATTCTGAGTGTGGTGTTAATTGTCCCCTTGAATGTTCCATTGAGCATAAGGATGAGAATTCACATCTTTTATTTGCATTAAGCACTTGTACTACTCTTTTGAGATTGCTAGTTATAAGCATTTGAACTGCACACACAATTAAATCTTTATTTTTTAAATTAACTCTTCCGGAACTCCAGTCTTGATTCTCAAAAATGTCTGAATCTAAATGTCAAGAGTTTGACTAAAATAAAGGTAGGGAAATGAGAACTGCAGTTAAGAAAAATATGTTTTCAGCTGTGACCACCTGTGACAGACATCTGAAACCTAAATCTTCATTCTCCGTTCCTCCATTTCATCCAGTGACTTACTAAGAGTAGTGTACCTTTTTATTAAGGCAATGGCTATACAAAGGAAGACAAATACTTTACAGCCTAGAAGGTATCACTCACTTGGTGATTTTAGGATATGAAAATGTTTTAGTTAAACAACCTGTATCTTATTCTTTCTGGAGGAACCAAAACACTTCCCTGTGGTTATAAATTACTTCATAGCAAGGCTTTGTTTTAGTAGAATCAAAGTGGGGAAGTAAGCTGGTCAGGGGCATTCAATGCCTTGTCCCTGGCTTGCATATTTCTTACACAAGGGTTTTGACCAGAACTGTTGGAATTCCTTTCAAATAAGCTAAAATGATAATAATTTTGTTTAAGAACAATTTACCTGTACAGTTGGATAAGTTATGGATTCTCTTATTTGCTTTTAAATACATCAGTCTGTAATTCTGACATATCTGTTGTATGCACATTGTCTTTCTGATCCTGAGACCATAGGAGCTGGTGCCGTAATAGCTATCAGAATACATTTTCTAAAGCTTTTTTTTTGTTGTTGTTCTTTAACCTTGTTCCTTAATGCACAAGTCTTCAACAAGACAAGAAAATGGATCTAGTCAACTACTTATCTTCCTTACTTAATAGTACCAGGTTGTCCCTTAAAGTACTGATACAAGTGGAAAGGAAGGAAACACCCTCTGCAACCTGATCAACTGGATGATTACAAAATTTCACATAAGCCTTTTCTGATTTTCCCATGAAAAGAAGCACTTTCCAAATGGGAAATAATGTTGAAACACTTGAAGAAAAACAATGTGCGATGCTAAAAATAGAACTCCAACTCTATTGTGAATAGTATGTCTGCGTATATGCGTGGACAATGATTTAAACTTGTACACTGTAAACTTGTACACTACACTTCAAAATCAAGCCAGCAGATATTCTAAATCTCATCTGTGTAAGACAAAGATCCTCCCAAATGCTGACTTTGTCTTTGAAATTCTATTTCTTTATTTGTTGTCAGATCGGTTCCTAAATAATGAACTAATTAAATGTGCTCTTTTTTTTCTCTGAAGATTGTAAGAAAAAAAAACATTGCAAATCTACGTTGTAATTAAGTCAATTGAGCATTGTTATAGCAGGATTTACACTGTTAGAGGAATTATAATTGGTTGGTTCCTAATTTTTTTTTTTTTTTTTTTATTGTGATTACATCAAAGTCTGCAATAAGGAGTCTTTTCTTGCTGTAGAAAATTATATATATATATAAACATATTTTAATACATGAGGATATGGCCATAGCCTAAGGTGCAGATATAGTTTTGACAGCAAGGAATGTAACATCAAATAAAAAATAGTTTCTATAAGATTGATGGAAATTCAGCAACTATATACCAAATTTTGGATTTAAAAGATCTGGGAAACAATTGAGGGGAAGGTGGAAAGGAGGTGGTCAGGACTGCTAGAAGTCAACCCAAGGTAATTTCAAAGAGGCAAAAAACAATGTGCAGCTCAGCAGAGAGTCTGAGCTGTGATTACTGGGGATAAATCACACCTGACCAATCTGATTGTCTTCTATGATAAAATGATGGGTCTGCAGATGAGGAGAGAGCAGTGGGTGTAATTTACCTTGACTTTAGCAAGACACTATTACCCACAGTTAAACATTATGATCTGGATGCGTGGAAAACCAGATGGGTGAAAACTGTTTAATGATTGGGCTCAGGGAACAGTGGTTAATGGGTTGGACTCTGTCTGAAGGCTGTTAACAAGTGGAGGGTCCGGGGCCTGTCTTATTTAACATCTTTATCAATGACTGGGAGAAGGCTGTGGAGTGCACTCTCATCAAGTTTATAGATGACACCAAAT
Organism: Aptenodytes patagonicus; assembly: GCF_965638725.1. Taxonomy (NCBI): domain Eukaryota; kingdom Metazoa; phylum Chordata; class Aves; order Sphenisciformes; family Spheniscidae; genus Aptenodytes; species Aptenodytes patagonicus. The sequence goes on from NC_134950.1 coordinate 17,383,545, forward strand.
TGGGAGGAAAATAAATGTAAAAAATAATATTTAGTAAAATCTCCTTTAAAATGCTGTAGCTCACCACACAAACTAAATGACTTTGGAAAGATATATGGGAAAGAATAGAATGAATTAACCTGAATGTCAGGTTAATTCTCTAATCTATTATAAAATACAGCAAAATGAGTATTCAAAAAGATACAGTATCTGCAAAAAGATTAGCAAAGTACAGCTACATCTTACAGGTCATTCTTTGTTTTATTTCATTTAATGGGAATGTAAGAGAAATATCTTTCTAGAACTCAATTTCAAATGATCAAGTTTTGGAAATGTGAATAAGATCTAAATAAAACTGTCTTCCAAATACTTAGTTAACCATTTGAATATATGACTTAATTTTCCAAGTTGGGAACACTCAGAATTTCACACTGAATTTGCAGATAAACTTGCAGATAAGCTTCAAAAAGTGTCTAATTTTTCTCTTTGTGTTTTTAAAAATTCAGTAGGAGCTGCCTGATATTTCTTATTCTGTAAATTAGCTATGTACAGAGGAAATCAGTCCAGTCACCTGGGAATAAATACCATATGAAGACAATACCTTTAATTCCATTCAGGGATGATGAATGTCTTTCCTTCAAACTCCATTTCCTTTGTTATTTACCATGCGAAATCCATGTCTGTTTTACTCCTCTGTCAGTACAGCTGTTGTTTATACAGTCCTTGTTTTAAGAACCTTATGAACTTTTATGAACCAAAACCTGGACTCAGTGCACAGTCTTTCAGTGGAACATATCAGTATGAAAACTTTTTTAATGGAGGAGAAAACCAAACCAAGGTGTGTTGGCAGATATCACAAAATTAGTGACTATACAGGCTGCTAGGTTTGAGGTTTAACTACTATGCTGTCATGAGTAGGGCAACACAAAGTTAAATGGCTTTTTTTTTTTTTTTTGGATACCAATGTAATGCATCTGAAGTTAATTTTGGATTTTTTTTGGTAAATTTTATGCATTTAATTAAGACATAATAAAACCAGATTTCTCCACTATCATCTGAGTTATGTTGCCATAAACAACTCAGGTTTAACTGACTACACATGGAGTTACTGACTACACATGGGTGCCAATTCTTGATAAAATTAGATGGTATCATAAAATTTCTTGTAAAATAGTTTGTTACCAAGTGGGTTATAGGATTGTTTAGGTTCGAAAAGACCTTTAAGATCATCGAGTTATATTACATTCAAGCACTTATTTCATAATTATGAATGCAGGTGAACTGAAGGAAGCTAGAAACTGCATACATTACTGTAATGTTAAGCTGTTTGTAAAATTGCCTGTAAAATCACCAAAAGAAACAGGAGTAAAGGTTAGCACTGCAAGTAGACTGGCCAAGGCATAATAGAAAGAAAAAAGCTTTCAGTTCATAATTCAGCTTTTTTTTTTTTTTAATAGAAAAAGTATGTTTCATTTCTACTTTAATTAGCATTGTAACAGTCAATAAAATGGAGATCAGGGTGCAGGAGATCCAAGTAAAAGTTCCTGTTTTCCTTTTCCTTGTCTTATTCTTGCTGTTATGTTCCTATTTTCAGCTCAGGCTTGTTCTCTTCTGAATGAGAATATTGTTGGAAATGTAGATTTTACAGAACGTTCAGAAAAAATATCCCTGCCCAGGTCTTGTAACAAGTCAAGAAAAAAAGCACTAAGGATTCAGGAGTACTCTGAACAAAGTATTATTTAGCTATTTGTATAAACTATTGATATAGATCGTTTTTTAAGATCATGTTGCCCATTGTTAAATTTTCTTTCAGTCTTTATTTTCAGTTATTGTAGATCATTCTAGACAACTTCTCTTGACTAAATAGTAAGCTGAAAGTACTGACAGAACCCCCCAAGCTGACAGCTCTTCTCCCCATTTTGTGCATGAAGCATAGGACAGAGACATTTGAGCTCATGGGATACCACAGAGGTTGCATAGCAACGGATGTGAGAAGCATCTCATCTCTGCTGACTGTCAGACTCCCAGGACAGCAGAGGAAGTATTCCAGGGATTGCAACTCCACATCTTTTAGACTGTTTAACCTTTTCTGTTTAAACGAAAAAAAATATTTTTAAACAGCACTGGATAAGCATACATGGCTTTTCAGGTTCCACTGAGACAAGGAGAGTTGAACAGATATTAATACAACTTTTTAGTAAAAGTTTTTTCTTATTCCTTGCACTATCAGAGAATAAAGCTAAGTACGGGAGAAAAATATGAAAGGAAAATATCATATTGTCCTGTGCATTGACAATATTGTGCTGCAATTAATTTTTTTCAATTATAAGCAAACACCATTTGTTGTATTTTTCTGCATCAGTGGATCCTTCATTGTGCAGCGAGGGCAGTGAGAGATGCATGATACACAGAGAATACAGGGCTGGAAGTCAGAAGGATTGGCAGTTAAAAGTGACAATGAAAAAAGTTGCAGTTGGGCTAGATAACACTGGTCACTAAGTGGGCAGCACTTCCCATTGTTAAAATTTCTAATATTTTAATTTCAGGATTTTCATACTTTACAAAGTAGAAGTGGGACTTTACAAAGGATTTTCATTTCTTTACAAAGAAAACATGTGAATCCCAATAACATTTTACACTTCTGTAACTGTTCCTTTAGAAGATTATAAAGCCCCTTAACAACACTAAGCAACAAAGCTTTGTGACAAATTACTCCCAGATATAAACAAAAAAACAAGTATGGCTCCACAGAGAAGTAATTAGGACAAACTGGCACACTATTTAGATTAGAAATCATCATAGAATAAGATTGCCTTTTTAAGCCTCTAAAGAGCTTGAAGTGATAAGTTATTTTGTCAATGAAATGCAGACACCTCCTGCATTAAGCTGAGGGGGGATTTTCAGGATCACATACATTCTCTGTGATCCATAGTCCTTAATGATGCTACATAAGTGGCTTAAAAGAAACTTTTAAGGCAGTCAATAGTTGTATGTTTGTCAGTAACCGATCCAAGGTCCCAGAGGCTGTTTTCAGGAGTACTAAGACTTACAGTTCCAATGGAGGCCAGCAGTAATGTGCTTTTGAACTTGTATGAACTTACGAAAGGTTACATAGTGCTAAGTAGTGTGAAAAATTAGATGACTCCAAATGCAAACTTTGTAATGACTTTTGGATTTCAAGACTATGTGCTTCAATTCCTCTCCTGTAAACTATATCACCTAATCTAGCATGGATAATTTTTTGGTGAAGCCATGTTTACATTTTTGGTAACTGGATACTTGCAGAGGAGTTAGTCTATCTGAGACACATATACTTTACTTTAATGGTGAAATCATCTCTACCATTTCATATGCAGGCTTTGTTTTTGCTATTTTTGTATTTTTTTACCACAGTATAAAATAAAATACTAATTCTGAATGTTCATGTCTGATCTTTGCTTAAGAAGAATGACATATAATTCAAGAGGTGGCCAATTTGTTATGATCCCTGTAAAACAAAGGCTGACCCAACTGGGAATGGTATCTCAGTGGTTGAAAATGACTGGTTTTGAACTACTGCTGAGCAGACACAATTAGGATCCTCATATCCCAAGATGAGAATATTCATTTCCATGCCTGTAAGCAAAAATAGTGCCAAGTACTAGAAGTACCCCAAGGCGCAAAGACTCCAAGGCATGCTTACACAGATAGACAAAGCCCGAGATGCATTACGTTAACTGCATTAAAGTATTCTGCTAAATAGATGGAGTGCGATACATTAGTAACATTCTTGCCCACATAATGTTGTTATTTATTTTAAAAGAACTGTATTAAATATCATACCTAAAAAGCTAATTAAGAGAGGGGCATTCTGCCAAATACATTAGCATTGCCATTCAGAAATTGTTTTGGAGTAAATACTGTGATTTCAGAACCTGCTTCCATTTTGGAGAGGAACACAAATTTGGAACCTCCAGTTTTCATAAAATCCATTGAATAAACTAAGATAACATTATTAAATAATTTCACTTGTTTAAAAATTTTAAAGTACAGTTCATATTCACCTACAACGTTATGGAATATAAAACTAGCTATACTATTTTAAATATAAAAATGTTTGGTAAGCTGAACAATTGATCTTTGTTGAAACATTTTTATTGCCAGCATGTTTTACCACATCACAGAAAATATAAAAGAAAAATAAAATTCAGTTCTATAGTAAGGGACTTCCCATATGTGACAATAGATTGTCCCAGAAGACCTGCTTTACTAATGTCTAATGACAGGAATCTCTTCAGACTAAAAAAAAATCTCACAATATGTATCTGGTGGTAAACAAATTCACACCTTGGTTCCCATTAAATAAAAGTTAAGATTTCTTAATATTTTAATGTCAGTCTTGAAGTCTATTGAATTTTCAATATGAAAGTTGAGCCCACAAAAATTTATTCATAAAAATTAAGTTACATACAAGTTTATGGACTTAGATTTTTAAAAGTTTCCAGTACTACCTTTCCTAGCATCAGATAATTTAGCAGCAGTGACTTTTAGTATTTCACAGTGGTACCTTTTTTCCAAATAGTAGCAGGAAATGAAAGACAAGAAAAAATATTTAACCTGTGCTTTGTGGAACTAACAATTTAAATATGTAAGCCTGAAGGAAAGAAAAATTATTATTATTCTATTTCTGTAGATGGGATACAGAGTGACAAAAATTTAATTAAGATCATAACATTGCATAAAAAGCGATGGAATAAGAACTGAAAGTAAACCTTAAAGCATTGTCTGTGATTCCCATATTACTAAATTCTTCCATTCATAAATATTTTCTCTTACGCTTAGTGCTCTACCTTTCTAATCCTTGCTTCTAGTCATAGCACTTACTTTATTTTTACCTTTCTTAACTTGTTTTCATATTTGTTGTCCTTTGTGTCCACTTCTGTAATTGCTGACAACTCTATAATTGCACACACACACACACACACACAGATGTACTTGGCATGTAATAAGCATACCTATAGTATATAGTGTATGACTAACTACTCACATTTCCTAGCTTTTAATGACTAGAATAATTGTGAAAATAATATAGTATTTTTGTGCCAGCCATCATTAATATTTTAGGTAAAATGAAGGAGTAAAATACACTTTTTGTTTTCCTTTCAATTTTTTGTCTTAATTTAGATCTCAAATATATGTAAGAAATATGAATTGTTCTTAAAAAGCCTTGAAATCTTTACAATCTGTCCATGCAAAGTCAAATCTGCAATGATTTCAGTGAGACTACTCAATATGCTTAGGAATAGAAGAATCAGAGGTCCATACCAAACCCCCTTTTCATGCAATCCTTATTTATTACGTTTTAGCACTTGCTGTATATAGATAAATAAGTATGACAGATTAGTTTATATTATTTCAATATATCTAAGTTAGCAAGTTAAAGAACCTATAGTATCAGAACAATTTCTAAACATCTATATGCATTTCCAGATCAGTTTTGGTTTTCAGTTTAAAAGATATGCTAGAGAAAATAATATGTAGCACAGGATAGCTGCATGCTATTTTCATATAAAGTTTTTCAATAAATATTAGAATTAAGTTCTTGATGCTTTTTCTTCAAAGAAAAATCAGAAGAAAAACACTAATTTGTTTGCTATTATGAACTACTGAAATTCAAACTCATTATAGGATTCTAGCTGAAATTACACAGGCATCTTCCTCAGAATCTTTCTTTTAAATTAAGTCAAGAGTGCAGTATAGATAGATAATGATACTTGCAAGTGTGCAGCAACAACATCCTTCTTTGGTACTTAACTGCTTCAGATCTCTGAAGTGCTCTTTCCTTCTTATCCCTTGTGTCCTGGTTTCGGCAGGGATAGAGTTAATTTCCTTCCTAGTAGCTGGTACAGTGCTGTGTTTTGGATTTAGGATGAGAATAATGTTGATAACACACCGATGTTTTAGTTGTTGCTAGGTAATGCTTACACTAGCCAAGGACTTTTCAGCTCCCCATGCTCTACTGACTGAGAAGGCTGGAGGTGCACAAGAAGCTGGGAGGGGGCACAGCCAAACTGGCCAAAGGGACATTCCACACCATGTGACGTCATGCTCAGTACATAAACTGGGGAAAGCTGGCCGGGGGGGGGCCGCTGCTCGGGGACTGGCTGGGCATCGGTCGGCGGGTGGTGAGCAATTGTACTGTGCATCACTTGCTTTGTGTATTTATTATTATTATTATTATTATATTTCAATTATTAAACTGTTTTTATCTCAACGCACGAGTTTTTCTCACTTGTGCTCTTCCAATTCTCTCCCCCATCCCACCCTGGGGGAGGAGCGAGCGAGCAGCTGCGTGGTGCTCAGTTGCCAACTGAGGTTAAACCACGACACCTTGTTACATGACATGAGAGTTTGTCCTCTGCACTTGCCTAGACCTCAAAAGTAGAATCTACATATGGAAACTTATGTCTGGAGATAATCTGGCCTTTGATGTTACAATGCAGATTATTGCTTGGCTGACCAATGCAGCTCCTTATTGCTACCAAAATGATTTTTCACAGAGCTGGATATGAGGTCATTCAATAACATTTATTTCTCTTGGCAGATATAACAGAGAAGGAATGAGATGAGGGTCCTCATCAGTAGAAGGCTCCAAGGAATAGATCTGTTCTCAAACATTGTGTATTACACAGTGGAGGTTGTTGTAGTTTTAAAGCTGTAAACTTATTAAGTCCGGATCAGGAAAGACACTGTGATAGGAGCAGGACAGAAGGGGCACTAAAAATAATTCTGGCATTTTGGACCCTGCTAACTTTTTCACACGACTAAGATTTGCGGCATTTCCGTATTTCTGTAACCCAGAAGTCCGTAATATTTTAACTTCTGAAACGCTTACAGATTAGCCAATTATGAATGGCTAATTACAAATTGATTGGCTAATATGTGGTCATGTGGATGATAGAAATTATTGAAGTCATCTCAGAGAGTGTGCCTGTAAGCTGTGAAAAATATTACTGATGCTGCTGCTCAGTTTATGCTGGCTGAGGGAAATGTTAGAACACTTCATGGAGAATATGGCACTGCATTTTTGCAATGCATCTGAAAGCCAGCAGATGGAGTGTTTCAGTTATGCCGATGAATAGTTATTCCAAATTTCATCAGAACAGCTGATACCTAACCCTTGCATCACAGCAGTTATACTTTGCCTTTTAAGCGACCAAATGTTTAAAAGCTTTGACATGCAAAGCAGCTGTGATGCAAACCATCTTACATTTACAAATATTATTTCTATATTATTCTTATTAACTGTGAATGCAGTTCTGTATCAAGTATACTTTCTACACATTCACAAGATTTAAGACGGTTTATATAAATGTGATGCAGACAATCTTGTCCGTTGCAAAAAAGTTTCTTTTCAATTCTACCGCATTTTTTCTGGAATGGACTATCTTGTTTGTTTGTCATATGAGTTTTTTTCAATTTATGTCATATTCAGTGTGCTCTATTCATAACCTTTTGTACTCTAGGTTATTTTAGGATAGATCTTCCATGTGTCATCCAACAGAAATTATGACTTATTTAAATTCTAGAGACTAAAATGTGCTTTATCTTAAAATATAGCACATAATAAAATATAGAAATACAGCAAAACAGTACAATGGGCAAAATTTAATCTTTGTGCTATTTGTCCCACCTGCAATTCAAAAAAAAATTTGTACATAAAAAAATGAACCACACTATGAGTCCCTCCAGTAACTAGTCTTAGACACTCAGACACTCTCAGCAGCTGGCCCTGGAGGCCCCAGCAGCCCCTTGCCCCGCCCCCCCCCCCAAGTCATCTCTCAGTGCACAGGAGCTGGCTGAGACTTCCTGGCCCCTCCAGTAGCCAACCTACAGACCCTCTGGTCTGTCCCAGATCCAGGTTCCTTACCTGGATCCCAAGCTATTACCCTACTCACCCATTAGTCCTAGTTAATATTCACTGCCCACCACACACTGGTGTATGTTCCCACACACTATTTTGTTCCTCCCCAAACCACCTTGATCCTCCCTTTCCACACCTTTGATTCCTCTCTTAAACATCCAATAACAAGTCTTGCACAATCCCAGAATGCTTTCCTAGGGGGATGCAGGGCAGGGACTCAAGTCTCTGACTGGGGTACTGGGTTTTCTGCTCCTTTGTGTGTGTGGAGACAAGGCAGTTATCATATAAGCTAACACTATGCTTGGAAAATCAGCTCAGAGGTAAGCAAATCTGACCACAAAACAGTTTTTCATTTTTTTCAAGAAGGTGCAAAATTTTCAAATGACATTTTGTTCTTAAGTGGAACATTGTGAATCTTTCAGTTTAATGCAAGAAAGTCTAGAAAGACTGACAAATAACCAATGAGATCATATTAGCCATAACTCAGAAATGACTTCCCTGTTAGGAGCGGGGCACATTTTAAAGGCAAATTTAGTTCTTTCTGGAGGGTGTTCAAAATAAGAATGGAGTTGGATGGAAAGAGAAATAATCAAAATTACAGGACTAACATTTTAATTTTGCATTTCTGCTAGATTTTTCAGTAAAACTTAGAATAACAGCAAAAGCTCTAAATGTCCCATAAAGTGCTTCATAAAGTTTAGAATGCCTAAACAATAACAGAGAAGCTACATGGGAAACCAACAGAGCCACATAAGGTAGCTGTGTGTTTCCAAAACAGATATTTGATTTAATGAATTATTGCTAAAGTGGAAAGAAACATGGAATGGTGTTTTTAAAGAAACTTAATATGAGTGGAAATTTTCTTTATGGATATAGTATGATAGTTAAAAAGGAGTCTTGACCAGATTGAAGTCACTCTCACAAACTTGTATAAGTTACAGTTTTAGAACTCTTCAAGAGAGAACGTTTCTCAGAACTAACAGAAATTGTTCAAGACTTTGTATATTATAGCATGCAAGTTACTCTTAAATTTTGAAAATGCAGGATTATTTCCATTAGCTACTTAATAGATCTCTTCCATGAACAATTAAAATGGAAATTTAGGTTATTTCCATAATTCCTTTGGCTCATAATTAATGAGGCACTATCATCATAAGCAAAAACATTTTTGGGATGAGATCAATGAATTCTAAATGTTCAAAGATGACCCTGCCATTTTCTTTGAGGAACATCATCATCATTGAAATGTTTTAAATAATTTGCCTATTTAGGGAAAAAAAATCTATCAGCATCAAGGAATTGATATTTGAATTAAAAATCCTTTTATATTATTTAGATGAGACTGCTAATGCCAAACTAAATGGTGTGGAATGGGGAGAACGCTTGGCTTTAGTAAGTGGTTGATATTTGGTTAAGATTCAAAAAACTCAGTTTTCTGTTCATTGTGCCTCTTACAAAATAAAATTTCTTGTGTGGGAGATTTATATCTAACTTGCAGGTCATAAACTCATATAAAAATGAAGTTCTGATGCTACTCTAGCTTGATATATGCCTAAATTTTTATGAAGATAAAACAATAATAAATGTTGTAGGAAAAAAATCCTTCAGTAATGCAAAGGCTACCTTCCACCTTAAAATTGAAAGTAAGCTTGAAAATTTATCTTAAAAGAGTGTTTTTGTTGTTGTTGTTTGTGGGGGGTTTTGTGTGTGTGGTTTTCCATTTGGGAGGAAAATGTAGGTTCTTCCAAATTAGAAACATAGAGCTTTTTTTATTATTTTTTTTTTTAAGCTACTGGGCCTGTTTAGACTTGTGAATTTATCAGAAAAAATGCAAGTGCTTCGTGGCATTAACCCCTCACCATGCCACAAAAAAAACAACTTCCAAACAAATAAAGACTGGATCTTTCTAGAGGAGACAGTCTATAAAGGCAAAAAGTCTCTTCCAATCTTAAAGTTTATAATGATAGAAAGAATTATGTTAATGTATAATTTTCCTTATCTGAGTAACAGTAGTTTTATCTGGATGAACACTTCTGTGAATAAATCTTGTATGCAACGCTGAGCAGAAATATTTTTGCAATACAATTTCTAATGTCAGATATTTTTGTTTCTCTAATAAATAATTTTCTACTGATTTTTTTTTATAATTCACTGTATTTATTGCATTCACAATTTTAATTCATAAAAACTCTGCTGTTTCATCTCAATAAATATTTTGAAACTTAACAGTGATGACAACATAATGTAAGCAACATGCCAAGCTTAACACCATTGAGCTCTCTGAAAAGATTTTCACATTCAGTTTTGAATTAAAATGCTGCATCTCCTCTTGAGTAAAAATAAATCAAAACAGTAATAGCATAAGAAAAAATATGATGAATAGCAATGCTGATGTCCATTGTTTTTGTGTAGGAAGATCTGAGCTGGACGTCTTTATCATGGTTCATTGGTGGAATTATTACTTGGAGAAAAAACAAAACAAAAATATTCCTATTCTACAGGAGCTTCAAGCCAATTGTTTTTTTCTCTCTCTTTCAAACTAGAGAAGGAGTTGTAAAAAGATAATACTGACAGCAGGTTCACAATCCAGTTCAAAGTTATTCATACTGAAAAGGTCAAGTCTTACTCATTTTTGGAAAAAGCGTATTAGACCTCATCAAGATTTTATAGGAAGGGAAAATGTTGTTATAGCATAACATTTTATTTTCTTACATATATTTATGAGAATCTCAATGCAGTCAGAGGTACAAGTTTTCCTATTATTTCAGCCAATACCAGAAGTTCTTTCCTCTATGCTTTATTTGCTTCCTCTCATGAGAGGCCATCAGTGAGAACCTGGACTGTTTGGCTGGGAGGCGTTGTATGCAATACTAAGGAAAAGAGAAGGCACCTGTGTGTGTATACAGAAAAGTCATTTAGAAAAATATAGATCAATGTATTTGGTTAGCAAAAAAGAAATCATAACCCAAAAAACCAACACAATATTTACTAAGAAAAATTAAATCTGAAATAAATGCTGCAGATCTTAAAAAGACAGTGATAGCCATCAAAGTGAGTCTGTAATCTCATATAGTGATGTGGTACCACTTTAATATAGAGAAGAAATATAGGAGAAATATAGGAGAAACATACATAAGCTGGTAGTTTATTCCATTACTTTTCTCTAAGTTGATTAACAAGAAAATATACAGAGATTCAGAAACTTTGATGTAGTCACAAAGGTATGTTCCATTTATTATTTGGACTGTATCATTTCATACTCATTATCATTTTGTAGTTGGAAAAGGAAAGAATAAAACATGGAAAGGTTGTCTCTAGAGCACTTTGTGATGGAGCTAAATTCTGCCTGTTCAACCACAGCTTCAGTTAGTAGTTAGTAGTTCATCCAAAAGGTTTTTGTAGGATGCTGCAGGTTTAAGAAAGGAAGAGATTTCTGAAGAAAGGGCTTTGGTATATTTTTAATCTTAGAAATACTAGAACTAGAGAAATTATATCAGGAGAGAAAATTCAGTGGCTGTAATTTCATAATCACATAATGTAGTTTATAGGTATTAGCATCTAGAACATGACTGCTTGTATGCCTATGTAATGTAATTGTGGGAATTCTTTTCTTTCCATTGAGATAGCTTATCTTGCATTTTTAGTAAATTCATGTGCTAAGTATTTTCCTGTATGAACAACTTCTACAGAACACACTGGTTAAACTGAGTGTGCTTTTGGAACTTTACAATGTATAATTCTCTTCTTTTAATATTCAAGAATTAAGCAAAATAATAATTCCAGAGCATCTTATCTGAACTGTCATTTTATATATGTCATTCTTACTTATCTCTTTTAAATTGCCTCCTTTCATTCAGTCTTACATTGTCTCTGTACATTTTTTTCTGGTTGTTCCTGTATTCTTTCTGTTTATGAATGACATTGAACAGTTGTCTTATAACACTGTAACTTGCTTGACTTCATTGGATTTAATCCAATGCATGCCAGAGGACAATGTGATTTAGTACTTCAGGGCAAGAACTTTCAGGTACATAGAGTTAAAATAACAGCATTACCTGAATTTTGTGGGATCACGCTTTTTTTTTTTTTTTAATTTTAGCTCATTGCTTCAGTATAGTTGAGATTTTATTCAGATAAACAAAAAAATGTCCAGATTACCTTCTAGGGGTTTTTTTCCATTAATTTTAAACCAGTTACTTTTCATTTAGAAGTGTGTTAAATCAAAACGAGCTATGTTCCTTTTCACCCACTGTTGTTTTCTCAAATGCTTTTTTATGGTCCTTATGAACATCCTCCTGGTCTTTTCCATCTTTGAGTCTCCCAAATGATTTCATCACTGTAAAATTCTGATACGTCTTCCTTTACCATTTTCCAAAATCATTAGGCAGTACAGAGTGTTCTTTCAATTTTTGCCTTCTACATAGATGCTGCCATAATAAACATGATTAATAATGTACTTCTACTCACCTCCTTACTACCACCTGTACCAACATGTTATCTTTCACCTCAATTTGCTGCTCAATTTACGGTCTTTAAAAGGCTCTTGTGAAGGACTTTGTCCAAACCTTTTCAGGCATTCAGATAAGTCATACCTTCTGTTTGTCCTCTGTGACACTATTTTGATGACTCAGTCTTCAGACATAATTTTTCTTTGTTTTTCTTATAGTCCAGGTTGTGTTAACTTGCTCCACTGACACTGTTTGGATTGTGCTCTTCTGAATGCCATGACTTTCATGATTGTTTTCATTAGTTTTCCAAAAACTAAAGTATGAATAGCCCTTTAGTTACCAGTTTTCCTTAGTAGTCTTGCTGAAATGATAATGCTATCTAATTCACTGCATCTTAACAGTCAATTTAATTTGAAAATTAAAATTAAAAGATAATTTTATACCAATCTGCTTGCAGAACAAATAAACTGAATAATATATGACTATTTTTGTTTGCTTTCTGTTTCTGAAAGTGGAGGGGTGAGAGGCATGGAAGTTACCCAGTGAGCCTGTTTTGAATGGAGGTCTTCCAAATCTAATGTAAACATTCTAATTACTATTAAAGTCCTTACATCCAAACCCTGTAAAAACTGCAACACACGGTCCCCTCCTTGTCCTGTCTCATTCTAAATATAATTTAATTTCAACAGCAAAACAAATATTTTATAGTGCATTTTGTACTGTAATAAAGGAGAAAAAAAATACTAGTGGTAGAAAAGGAAAAAACATTTTATTCAGAAGTGTTCTGCTGATTTTGCAGGTAGGACTTTCCTGTCCTTCATCTTGGAGAATTTTTTTTTTTTTAATGAGACATTTACAGATGTTTGAAGGGCAATGCATTTTATAGATACCATTGTGTAGAGCTATAGTGGCTTTCCTTGTCTTTTTTTCCTAGTCTAGATCTTCAGGTGGTATGGTTATCTTAGCTCAAAGTCAATGTAGCTATGTCATTCCATAATCATTTAGGTCTGAACCTCATGAATTAATGATATGATGTATGAACTCCTGTCTCTAACTTTTTATATAAATGTTTTGCCATAAGGAATCCCAAGAAACATTAAGTTAGAGAAAACTAAAGAGAAAAGTGACCAGGAATGTCATAATTTGTGAACCCAGTAACAGCTCAGTGTAAATCCATAAGTGTTCTTTCAACTTTCTTGAGCTCATTAGCTGTAATAGTCTTCCTGATTCTGGGTCACTCATTGAAGTGTAAAACTCACAGGGATATGATTATATTTACCTGTTGTTAAGACTTTTTTTTTTTTGACATCTAGGGACTGATGAGAAGGGTAACTGTAGCTAATGTTTCTGCATTATTCCTTAGGCATTTTGCAAATCTTGTAACTCAGCCAGATGGAATATTCCAGCATGTTTCTCTACAATATCTCAATGTCATCTTCCCCTGTAGCAGGTAATGCAAGCCACAGAAAGGTTTGCATAAGGGAATATGTTACCCACTGTCGTGGTTTAACCTTTAACCTAGCTTAAGTAGGCAATAAATTCCCATAACATTACGTTTAAAAGACAGATCAAGAGATGTTTTCTGCGATGAAATGTTTTAAAAGCAATTACTGTCAACAATCAATTAATATTTTCTTTTACTTATTCCTAAAATTACTTATCTCCACTTTTTTCATTTTACACAGTAACCTGAAAAAAGATTAGAGAAATAATATTTAAACAAATTGCCAAAAAAATGCAGAAAAAAACCTTGAAGCAGAAAAAAGCAGTATATAATTTATTGCAATGAAGACTTCAGTAAGAAAAGAATGGATGCAGAAGCTAGAAGAAAATACTGAAAAAAAAGAAAAAAATGGAGTAACTGAATGAAGCAAATATTTAATGAAACAAAATAAAATAGCAAAAATGAAAACAGATAAGCTTACCAAGTTATTAAAATATTGTCCATCATACAATGATACAAATATAGTAATGTTTACAATGTTCCCCTTACATGGGAATTTTAGTATTTGGTGTCCTAAATAAAATTAATTATAAAAGGTAAGGATGTATAGAAGCTTTTGTTAAGTATTATAATTTTATTTTATTTTTTCTTGTATTGTTACATAGTACATTAAGATAACTCAAAGAGAATATTTGTGCAAAAATACTCGTGAAAGGAATGCATTTTAATGATGGCACAAATTGGGTGCTGTGTTATTTCAAAAACTGAGATGTATTTAGTTTTAAGTACAGTGTTTAACACTCAGAAGGAAATCTGTTAAGCAGGCTGGAGTTACCTGATATTTTTTCCAAAGTATGGGTTTAATATAATATTGGGGTCTTCAATGTTTATGGATTTTAAATGAAAATAAATTCTATATCTTATAATCTTTATAAAAACAGAAGCTTTAATTGCCTGTGAATTGCAAGAAACAATTTGTTTTGATTTAATCCTGTTTACAGGAAAAAATTCAATTCATAATTTCATAGAGGCATGAACAACTCTTTAAATAGATTATTTCAATTATTCTTGCTTTTTATTACTCCGCATGGGGTCATTTACCCTATGAACATTTAGGATTACAGATTTACATAAGCAAAATATTAAATCTACATGCAAAGCAGGACAGAATGTCTCATGTTGAGAACGTGCTTAATTGTTTTGCTGAATAGGACCATCTAGGAATATGTTACCCACTGTCATGGTTTAACCCCAGTCGGCAACTGAGCATCACACAGCTGCTTGCTAACTTGCCCCCCTCCTCCCCCCCCCCCGGTGTGATGGGGGAGAGAATTGGAAGAGTAGAAGTGAAAAAACTCATGGGTTGAGATAAAAACAGTTTAATAATTGAAATAAAATAATAATAATAATAATAATAATAATAATAATAATAATAATAATAATAAAAAATAAAGCAAGTGATGCACAATGCAATTGCTCACCACCCGCTGACTGATGCCCAGACAGTTCCTGAGCAGCGGTCACCACCCCAGCCAGCTAACTCCCCCCAGCTTATATACTGAGCATGACATCACATGGTATGGAATACCCCTTTGTCCAGTTTGGGTCAGCTGTCCTAGCTGTGCCCCCTCCCAACTTCTCGCTAGCAGGGCATGAGAAGCTGAAAAGTCCTTGACTAGTGTAAACACTACTTAGCAACAACTAAAACATCAGTGTGTTATCAACATTATTCTCAGCCTAAATCCAAAACACAGCACTGTACCAGCTACTGGGAAGGAAATTAACTCTATCCCTGCCGAAACCAGGACACCCACAATTAATGATTGGTCTTCTTTGACAAAACATTGTAAAGAAGAAAAAACACAGATTTTTATGAAGTGTTGCTGGGAATGAAGTACAAAGAAAGGAAGAAAGTTAAATCTTTTGATTTTCTCCATTCTGAATATAATTTTGAAATATACCTCAATGTTATTAAGTTATACATTTCGTTAGATGGATAGGGTTGGGGTTTTTTTTTCATTGTTTTACAATCTCTGCTGGACTATCACAGGGCTTTTTTTGTGAGCAAGTGAACAATTTTTGCGAAGTTGTTTTGTGAACAGAAACCTAAAGTGAAAAAAGAAAGTAAGATCTAGAGAAAGTCTCCCACATTGTCTAAATGAAATCTAAAAATATATGGATTATTCATGTAAATGAACAGTCTCCTTCTTATCAGGAGCTGCCTTATTCTCAGCTTTTTTGAACATTAGGACACATTTTTGAGTATCTGATCCCCTATTTCAAAGTATAGTTAATGGATGGGTTTCATTTGGTGTTTAATACATTAAGTCCAGTGTCACTTAAAAAAAAAAAAATTAATCACAATTAAAATTAATTCTTTAAGTTCTTATAAGCATTTTTCAGACAAGTACAAATGCAGTGTAGTCTAGTATGATTCTTTTTGAAGGTAACTTCTTGGAATGGTCCCCATGATTTTTCCTGGGTTTGAAGTACTGAGAAGTCCTCTCTGAATTTTCTTATTGCACATATGCTGAACTTTCAGAGAGCTTTAATGAATGTTTAAGCTTTGAAAACAGTCACAGAATCCAGGCATAGAGATATTCAGCTTCTTTAAATGGAGATCTGCTATCTTTAAGTTTTCTGATGAGTTCTAAGAGTTACTCTATTAATCAAGCCAAATCATGATAACAATGTTTAGCCTTGATATACCACTTCATATTACATATTCAAAGAGCCTCTCCAATATTAACTATTATAGCCTAGCAATCTGGATTTTTCAATGCACTGAGCAACAGTTATATTCCCTCTCCTCCACATAAATCATATGCAGTTTGCCGCAGTAATTCAACAAAGTCAACACAACCTTTACATCCAAGAAGTAAGTGCTATTTTTAAAAAGTTCTTAGGTTCACTGTGCATTGATTTCAGCTTATTACACTGCATTAATAACTTAGTCACATCCCTCAAATTACAACAAAGTAATTAAGAGAGACAGAAAAATATAATTACTTTTTGTTTGAAAATTCTGTAATTTCTATGCAGACTGGGTAAATTATTCATACTGGGTGTAGATTCCATTTTCATTTCACTGCACTGATAGCATAATCGCATAGTCCTAATTATAGAGATAGTAAATAAGAGAGAAAAGAATATACTACTCCTCACTCCTGTAGAAACTTCTATTGGCACACTAAGCACTAATTAAAATTCATTATTGCATCACATTTTGCAGAGATACAGAAGTTTTGTAAGAAAAAGAAGAGAAAATATTTTGTGTGGGAAAGAGGAGGACAGAGGGTTACTGTTAAGATGTTTTTCAGTGAGTACTATTCTTGCTCGCTAACCCTTGTTCAAATGCTTACGGTTGTTCCCTTAAAGCTGTTGCTGTTGCTCACTGATGTAATGTGAGCTGGGGCACTCTAAAAAGAAACCCAGTGCAGAGCATTCATTTGCACCAGCTGCAGAGCTGAATTTTCATTGTGTTTCTCTTGAAGAGCTGGTTAAGCAGTATTGCTATCACACACTGTTGTCCCTCTTCACTGCCCTCTCTCCATCAACTCTACCCTGTGCACATAAAGGTCTGATTTTAGGATTTAAGACTCTGTCCTGGGATTAGCTGCATCTTCCTCTCCTACAGAGGGAGAGAGCAGATGAGCAGCCTACTTACCTTCTGCACCTCTTAGACCTGGGAGGAATCTGTTACAGGGAGAGGGAGATGAAAACAACAGCTTGATGCTCCTGCCATTACCAACAAAGTGTCATGGCTTCAGTTAGTACTGATGGAAAATGCTGACAGATTTCTCCTTGCAGTGCTGGACATCTTGCATTCCTCTGTGCATACTACAGTGATGGCAGCAACGATGGCAACTCTGTGTTGTAATGTGCAAGTAGGAAAAGGAGACCAGATGTTAAGTGAGTATGCACTGCTCAGGTAGCTGGCCCTCATCTCCTTCAAGAAAGGCAGAGGAAAAGAAAGCACTGTGAACCTTACAGGTATAATTACAAGTAAATACTGAGGATTCTAAGCAATTGCCCACTTTTGCCTGATTTTACTCTTGTCCTTGTCTTGCTTGGGAAGAAAAAAGGCATTAAAATAATCATTGGAAAGGACTAAATGGCAGATGTGTCTTAGGCAGGATTCCTTATTAGGCACACTCAGAGCAGGTGTCTAAGTTGATCTAGGTATTTAAATCTGTGTTATATCCAACGGAGACTATATGGAGTTAGTTTATTTGATTGCAGTCTGATGTACATGACTAAGCACCGCTGAATCTATTGTCTAGCACTCCACTGATAATAACAGGAGCCTTGCTGTTAGGACATTGTAAACACCCACATTTAATCAAATTCTGCTCTTTGTATCTCATTTGTAAGCAGATGAAAGAAGAATAAATGTCAGTACTGGAACTGACATAAAGATGACTTAAACTGCTGGACTGCATTCAGCAGTCAGAGGATTCTGGATACACTGGCAGAGGAGTTACTGGACATGCAATTAAGGCTGGAAAACAAATCTGCTTTTACAGAAACAAAATACAGATGCTTTCAAATTTGGCTTTGATCCTAAGTAACAATTTAAGTGAGAGCTAAGACACCCTAGAAGATACGAGCCTGAAGCTGACTTGTAAGTAACCTATGTCCAGTACTCTGTGGGGGACACAAGCTGGGAGAACACAGAGAACGAGGACTTGAAATCAAGTTTTGTATACCCCAGTAATTACTGTGAACAACTAGCTATTACATGGGATGTCACTTTTAGCTAGATCAGAAGTTCATGGTGTCACTAAGAACCTTAATTAAAATGTATTTGGATATACATTCAAAGAATATTTGATTTAACAGATTTTTATTATATGGCAAAAAAAAAAAAAAGAAAATTTATATCCAAACATTCCAATCAATTCTTCTTCCAACTGCACCAACCATCACTGAACAGACAGTGACACACAGGTGGTCACATGTACTCTGAGACAGGCTTTTTGATACAGTCAAAACTTTTTGACTCTGGTGCAGTCTTCTACCATGCCCCACTTTTCTGGTATTTTTTTTACCAAAACTCAGTCCAAATTCCACGTTCTTGCCTCAGACTGAGCACGATGAAACAATATACTATGCATTTGTAGTATGATTCTGCTTGTCAGCCAGGGGAATCAAACGATGCTGTTTCTCTTGTAATCTAGGGACTAAACACAGATCTTAAAATATAATCCCCTGGTAGCAAACACAGTTGCCATGTGTGTCCTTAAGGTTTCTACTGGCATTGTGGCTGATGTGTTCAATACACTCAGATCTTCCTCAAAACTGCTGTGAGAAAATATTCACAAACTTTGAAGGAAGTCTCTCTGGGTTCTTCTGGAAGGACTTGTATTGCAATCCTTTTTTAGATTCCCCAAATCCCACTTTCTGCAAGGAGTAAATATTTTAATCTTGATATACAACAATGCAAAGCTGCTCTCTGACTTCCTAAACTACTAGAAAAGTCTTTCTTCTTATGAACAACAACTCCTACAACTTATGCGGGATGAAACTGAGCATTTCCTTGTCACAATGATCAGTATGGAGTATTAGAAAGAATAATTTAGTTTCCTAGAGAAGTATTATGCGTTTGTGCTTTGCCTGCCTTAGTATCTATCTATTAGTCTACCTGTCTTGATACATTCACACACATGCATATATAGAAATCAAATGTTTTCATAATGCTTCCCATGAAAAAGGCTGTCTCTGTATTAGTCTTTGCTCTGTTATAAACAGACATTTTCAATTACTCCAAAGCAGCAGGGAATCAGTAACCAACAACACAATAACATGTCTTTGGTTTAAGAAAAGAAAAAAAAAAGATTAACAAAAAGTGAGTTCCTTCATATTTATACTAAGGTGCCAAGAGAATCAAATGCTTATTTTTTTTAATGCTAAAATAAAAATCAACGTACACTGTGTTTAAAGACTTACAAAAAAAGTGCCTCCTGCCTGAAAATTTTGTTAGGAAAGACACTGCTATTATCTAATATTTAATAAAGATAATATGACTGATTCAACCTGAGAAAGACACAAAGGTCTCTCTTCTCCTTGTTCGGAATTGAACGAGCTTTAATACTCTACTGAGATTCTTTACTACTGAGAATGTTTCAATGCAGTAGAATTTGTTTCAAAGTAATAGCTTTCCTGTTAGAGCTAGTTTGTCATGTCAGAGGGGATGATTATTCATGATAAGCCAGTGGCACTATTACCAGCAATTTTTTTAAAAAATGGGGGGTACTGATTAATTTCAGAAATATTAGCTACTGAAAGCAGACATCAGTACTGCAGAATGGATGAGACACTTGGAGTAACAGTTGCCAAAAGGTGAAATAGGCTAAAACTAGGGAGCACATCAATTAAAGATGTGAAGTTACACAATTTAATAGAAAATCATGTGTTTTGCTTACTTGATAAGAAGAGACACAGGCCGCTGCTGAGTATTAATGGCTAGGAGGGAGGAACTGAATGTCCAAGGCTGTGCCTTGGGCAATTATATAACAAATCATCATTAAGTCTCAAGAAATAATTAGCACCAATTTTTTTTGTGCTGATATAAGATGAAACCCAAGAAGAAAGACTCAGACCAGACATCTACATTTTTCCCATCCATAAAGTGTTTGCGTGGGAATAGTAATAGTGTAATAGTATGTAAGAGGCATTTGTGAATACTTAATACCTAGCACATTAGCTAAAGTCTGTCCAAATTCCAATCAGTAGATACTGCAAAAAGTAAGTAATATGCCAAATTCCTTTGTCCCATACAAATGAACATGAAGACTTCTAACCAACAATAAATTCTCAGTATTTACAGGAATAATTTATTAACACAGAACGGTATAACTGTTCTCTCAAACAGTTTTACATGCCAAGTTAAACTACACCATCCAAGTCAGAACTGTTTACCTAAATATTTTTGCTTCCCATTTCTATGACTTCAGTGCTGTGCTGTTTGTCTTTATTGGTTTTCTTTCCATCATTAAACTTTTTTATATATTCTTTTTCTACAGAAAATTTTCAGTCTGGCTTTTCATATAACCTTTTCATCTAACTTTGTTCTGCACCCCAAGTTTGGGTGATCCAACATTTTTGATTAGAAGATGTTGTTGGCAGGAATATGGAAAAGGCTGACTGGTCAGTTCTGGAGAACAAATGGGTTTTTCTTTGATGCTGGGATGAAGTGGTTGGGTTTTTGTTTGTTTCTCTGTTTGTTATTTTCGGGGGGGGGGTGGTGGGGGTGGGGAAGAAGACACCAGTGATACCATTAAATATTTATTCTTCTTTCCCTTTTCTGCAAATGGTCACAGTGTAGCTCCAGGTTTTAATTAACCAGGCAGAGAGAAAATTCAGCTTTTCTTAATGGTGATGACTCTATGTGGTGATGTTTATCTCACTTGGTAGACTGGCAAAATCAGCTGGGGTGGATGAATCAGTTAATGTGCTCTCCCTTGCCCTTCTGTCTGTAATTCACTGTCATAGTAAGGACAGCTGCCCAGGGAAACTGCTCATCAGCTGAAGTTTAAAACCTAGTTATTCACATAAGCTCCCAAAATGTGCCGGGTTCCTCCTTGACAGCAGTTCATCTGGCTGCCTCTACGATGAAGCAGGTTGTCTCTGGAAAGGACCAGAATAAATATATCGAGTAATAGCAACAGTTTCAATGATCCTGGGACCACTGGGACCAAAATAAAATCTGAAATAGCACTTGATTATATTGCTTGGCTCTATAATTTTTTAACGTTGTTATCTCTATTAAATATTCTAAAAAATGAAGTCAATTCAAGAAGCTATCAATGCCAGAGTTGAACACATTTGTACTCTTCCTGTTGTAGAGTAATATTATCAGCAGTTTTATCACCTTTCCTAGAAATTTTTTCATGACTTTACAGTGTTTTCCAGTGTACAGAGAAGTAAATCTTCTCTGTTTTTCTTTTTAGCCAATTATTTTAGTTGTTAAATATTACATATTTTAGAGTCAACCCCTCCAGTGGTGATGTTTGCTTTTTAAATGAAAATAATTAATGGAAATTAATGTAATATAAACTATATTGATAATACTAAAGTTATTGTTTTAGTGATATCAATAAACGAGGTCTCATTAAAAAAATCTTACAATCTGAGATATCTCAGTGACTAGAGATGCTCTTCTTTTTAACTTATTTTTGATCTTGCCTCAGTCTATACAGCCTCAGCTGACTACTGAATTTTATATTCTGGCTTATGTTAAAAAAAGTATATTTATGACACTTAGAAAGAAGTACGTGGTAAAGATGTTAATACTTTGACCTACTGCAAATTCAGAAATGCACAATGGGAATACATTCAAATTAAAAAGTGAGCAGAACTGACAATATCTGTAAAATTACCTTTGCATTCAGACACATGAAAACATTGAAAAAATCATAACAGTCTGTAAATTTATATATGAAAAGAAGGACTTTTTTGTATAGTAAAATGCCGCTTTAGTCAAAATTTACTTTTTTTAGAAAGTTTATGAGTAAATGAAGACAGAATTCATTTATCTTTTTAAAAAAGATCTATGTTAGTTCTTGAGGGAATCCTATTACAACATGCATTATTTTAAGAAGTGGACATAAAACATTGTTCTTCAAAAGATTTTTACTGACTAAACTTTCTGGTTGGTCTAGTGTTCTTTATGTCTGGAGGTTTTGGTGTGTTTTATTTTAGAAAAACCCTGGATACCTCAATACAGACACTTCAGTTTAATAATGCATCATTAAAATCACAAACAGATTTACTACAAACACTGTGGAAATACCTGTAAAAAGTTTAAAAAATAAAATTATAGAAAATAAAATTTGTTTAAAATCCTTAGCTTGATATGAGATTCCTAACTCATAAAATTGGACTTCGAACAGAAAAATTTGTAGAAAAATAATGCTTGAATATTTACGATTGACAATCATTAGTTTCCAAGATGTTTAAATTGTTCTCCCTTCATTTTTAAGAACTGTGTCAGAAACTGTCCCATAGTGTCAAATCCTTCATGAGAAGTTCTCTCAACCTCCCTGCATTCACTTGACACTTATATAGTCTGTGGCTCTTTGATTTTTGAAGTGGTGGTATTTTTTCCACTATTATGTGATCTAGAAAATGAAAAACAGAAAACCCACCCCAGTGTGCCATATTGTCACAACTGTGTATTTGTCTATATGTCTACTTAAGGAAGGACATTTTTTTCTTTACTCTATAGTGCTCTTCATTGTATTTTCTCTTTTTAACTTCTGTTCCACTTGCCCATCTTCAGAAAAGCTGTATTTGGTAACACATTCACTAAGGCGGTTGAGATCCTGACTATTTAATTCAAATCTGTCTCCTATTTAACTCAAAAAGTTTTGTCACTGTTTGCAGTTGTCGTGGTTTAATTTCAGTCGGCAACTAAGCACCACGCAGCCACTCGCTCACTCCCCCCCACCCGGTGGGATGGGGGAGAGAATTGGAAGAGCACAAGTCAGAAAAACTCGTGGGTTGAGATAAAAACAGTTTAATAATTGAAATAAAATGATAATAATATGATGATAATAATAATAATACACAAGTGATGCACAGTGCAATTGCTCACCACCCACCGACCGATGCCCAGCCAGTCCCCGAGCAGTGGCCCCCCCCGGCCAGCTTTCCCCAGTTTATGTACTGAGCATGACGTCACAGGGTATGGAATGTCCCTTTGGCCAGTTTGGCTGTGCCCCCTCCCAGCTTCTTGTGCACCTCCAGCCTTCTCAGTCAGTAGAGCATGGGGAGCTGAAAAGTCCTTGGCTAGTGTAAGCACTACCTAGCAACAACTAAAACATCGGTGCGTTATCAACTTTGTTCTCATTCTAAATCTAAAACACTGTACCAGCTACTAGAAAAGAAATTAACTCTATCCCTGCCGAAACCAGGACAATATCCACCCCTTATTCTATACCATCTGCGTCATGCTCAAGTCTCATATTTTCCAGTACATTTTCATTAATCACCACCCCTTTATATATATATATATATACACACACACACACAGAGATATCATTCCCTTCGTCTGTGGGCCATCCCTCTAAAATGTTCGGTGAGTTCATTTAGTCCATGACTTCGGGCTCCATCTGTCATAATAATCTTTCAGGGCAGGAAAAATGGAGATGGTATGTGGTGTTGGATTGTTTCATGTTCAAGTCAGTTCTGGTACCATCATCACTGTGCTTTGCTTGGTTTCACTGAAGTTATTCTTCATTAGTCTGGGTGATTCTTATTGTAATAACATTAGTATGGCTTATAATATTATTAGTATGATTAGTATATCTGTGTATTATTAGTATAACTATTATAACTATAATTAGTACTTAACATCACATAATTCAGATCATTGGCTATTCTCACCCAAAATCAAATCCCCTTGAGGTACACATCGGACTTCCCCATCCTTCCGCATTATCCACCAAGTGCACCCAGGTCCTTGAGCAAAAGCAATCCCATGGATGGGTCTGCCTTTGCCTGAGGCAGGAATAACTCGGACTGTCTTCCCCAGCATACTTTTTATGTGCACTACAGGGACTTTATTCCCATCTACAGTACGTAAAAGTTCTGACTGGGCAGGGCCTGCTCGATTGGCAGATCCCCGAGTGTTGACTAACCAGGTGGCCTTTGCTAAATGTGTATCCCAATGTTTGAACGTCCCGCCACCCATTGCTCTCAGCGTAGTCTTTAACAGTCCATTGTATCATTCAATTTTCCCAGAGGCTGGTGCATGATAGGGGATGTGATACACCCACTCAATGCCGTGCTCTTTGGCCCAGGTGTCTATGAGGTTGTTTCGGAAATGAGTCCCATTGTCTGACTCAATTCTTTCTGGGGTGCCGTGTCGCCATAGGACTTGCTTTTCAAGGCCCAGGATAGTGTTCCGGGCAGTGGCATGGGGCACGGGATATGTTTCCAGCCATCCGGTGGTTGCCTCCACCATTGTAAGCACGTGGCGCTTGCCTTGGCGGGTTTGTGGGAGTGTGATATAATCGATCTGCCAGGCCTCCCCATATTTATATTTCAACCATCGTCCTCCATACCACAGAGGCTTTAACCGCTTGGCTTGCTTGATTGCAGCGCATGTTTCGCATTCATGGATAACCTGTGCTATAGTGTCCATGGTCAAGTCCACCCCTCGATCACGAGCCCATCTATATGTTGCATCTCTTCCTTGGTGGCCTGAGGTGTCATGGGCCCACCAAGCTAGAAATAATTCACCCTTATGTTGCCAGTCCAGATCCACCTGAGCCACTTCAATCTTAGCAGCCTGATCCACCTGCTGGTTGTTTTGATGTTCTTCAGTGGCCCGACTCGGGTACGTGAGCATCTACGTGACGGACTTTTACAAGCAGGTTCTCCACCCGGGCAGCAATATCTTGCCACAATGCGGCAGCCCAGATGGGTTTGCCTCTGCGCTGCCAGTTGCTCTGCTTCCATTGCTGCAACCACCCCCACAGGGCATTTGCCACCATCCATGAGTCAGTATAGAGACAGAGCACTGGCCACTTTTCTCGGTCAGCAATGTCTAAAGCCAGCTGGATGGCCTTTACTTCTGCAAACTGACTCGATTCACCTTCTCCTTCAGCAGTTTCTACAACTTGTCGCATAGGACTCCATACAGCAGCTTTCCACCTCTGATGCTTTCCCACAAGACGACAGGACCCATCAGTGAACAGGGCATATTGCTTCTCATTTTCTGGTAGTTCATTATACATTGGGGCCTCTTCAGCACGCGTTACCTCCTCCTCTGGCAATATTCCAAAATCTTTGCCCTCTGGCCAGTCCATGATCACTTCCAGGATTCCTGGGCGACTGGGGTTTCCTATTTGAGTCCGTTGTGTGATCAGTGCGACCCACTTACTCCATGTAGCATCAGTTGCATGATGTGTACAGGGGACCCTCCCTCTGAACATCCAGCCTAGCACCGGCAGTCGGCGTGCCAGGAGGAGCTGTGCTTCAGTGCCGATCACTTCTGAAGCAGCTCAAACCCCTTCATATGCTGCTAATATCTCTTTTTCAGTTGAAGTATAGCGGGCCTCGGATCCTTTGTATCCCCAACTCCAAAACCCTAGGGGTCGACCTTGAGTCTCCCCTGGTGCTTTCTGCCAGAGGCTCCAGGTAGGGCCGTTCTCCCCGGCTGCGGTATAGAGCACATTTTTTACCTCTTGCCCTGCCCGGACTGGCCCCAGGGCTACTGCATGAACTATCTTCCGTTTAATTTGTTCAAAAGCTTGTCGTTGCTCAGGGCCCCATTTGAAATCGTTCTTCTTCCGGGTCACTTGATAGAGAGGGTTTACAATCAGACTGTAATTTGGAATGTGCATTCTCCAAAAACCCACAACGCCTAAGAAAGCTTGTGTTTCCTTTTTGCTAGTTGGTGGAGCCATGGCTGTTATTTTGTTGATCACATCCATTGGGATCTGACGACGTCCATCTTGCCATTTTATTCCTAAAAACTGGATCTCCTGTGCAGGTCCCTTGACCTTACTTTGTTTTATGGCAAAACCAGCCTTCAGCAGGATTTGGACTATTTCCTTCCCTTTCTCAAAAACTTCTCCTGCTGTGTTGCCCCACACGATGATATCATCAATGTATTGCAGGTGTTCTGGAGCTCCACCCTGTTCCAGTGCAGTCTGGATCAGTCCATGGCAAATGGTAGGGCTGTGTTTCCACCCCTGGGGCAGTCGGTTCCAGGTGTACTGGACGCCCCTCCAAGTGAAAGCAAATTGTGGCCTGCACTCCGCTGCCAAAGGGATTGAGAAAAACGCATTAGCAATATCACTTGTGGCATACCACTTGGCTGCCTTTGATTCCAATTCGTATTGAAGTTCTAGCATGTCTGGCACAGCAGCACTCAGCGGTGGCGTGACTTCATTTAGGCCACGATAGTCTACTGTCGGTCTCCAGTCTCCATTAGACTTCCGCACTGGCCATATGGGACTGTTAAAGGGTGAGTGGGTCTTGCTGATCACTCCTTGGCTCTCCAGTCGACGAATCAGCTCATGAATGGGAATCAGAGAGTCTCGGTTGGTGCGATATTGCCGCCGGTGCACTGTGGTGGTAGCAATTGGCACTTGTTGGTCTTCGACCTTCAGCAACCCCACAACTGAGGGGTCCTCCGAGAGACCAAGCAAGGTGGACAGCTGTTTAATTTCCTCCATCTCCAAGGCAGCTATACCAAAAGCCCACCTGTACCCTTTTGGGTCCTTGAAATACCCTCTCCTGAGGTAGTCTATGCCAAGGATGCACGGAGCATCTGGGCCAGTCACAATGGGGTGCTTCTGCCACCCATTCCCAGTTAGACTCACTTCGGCTTCCAATACAGTTAGCTGTTGGGATCCCCCCGTCACCCCAGAAATACAGATGGGTTCTGCCCCTCTATATCTTGATGGCATTAGGGTACACTGTGCACCGGTGTCTACCAGAGCCTTATACTCCTGTGGGTCTGATGTGCCAGGCCACTGAATCCACACAGTCCAGTAAACCCGGTTGTCCCTTTCCTCCCCCTGGCTGGAGGCAGGGCCCCTCTAGTCCTCATCACAGTACTCATTTCTCATTTCTTGTACGTACGAGTCAGAAGTTTCTTCATTAAGATCAAGAGTAAGATCAGCCCTTCTACTCTCTCTGGCGAACTGCCCACTGGAAACTGGAGCAGCAATTTTCCTGGAAGAACCTCTTTCTGTGATTGTTTTCCCTTGCAATTCGCGTACCCGTGCCCCTAGGGCTGCGGTAGGTTTCCCATCCCACTTCCTCATGTCCTCTCCGTGGTCACGCAGATAAAACCATAGGGTGCCCCATGGTGTGTACCCTTTATACTCTCTCTCTTGAGCAAAAGAACGCTTACTTCTAATAGCCGAGATACTGGTCCGTACAGGTGAGGAGTAGGACCTATCCTCTCTGAGTTGCTGGATCTCCCAGGACAGTTTTTCGGACAGTTTCTCCACAGCCGAGACGATGGAGGAAGAAAGACTTTCCTCGTATTGCCGGAGTTGACTAGCCAATTCATCCACTGTTTGTTCCTCTCCATCTTTCCAGGTTATCACTGCCAATGAATTGGCGTATGACGATGGTGAGCTCCTTATAAACTTCCGCCACATGGGTCGTGTGCACTTGACTTCGTCTGGATCTTTGGATAGTTGTTCATTGTTCAGGTCATCATAAATCACCTCCAGGACAGCTAATTCTCTCAGAAACTGGATACCCTTCTCCATGGTGGCCCATTTGCTTGGGCGATATATGACATCTTCCTTAAAGGGATACCTTTCCTTCACGCTTGACAAGAGTCGCCTCCAAAGGCTGAGGACTCGTGTCCCTTTTCCAATTGCTTTATCAATGCCCCCTTCCCTAGAAAGGGATCCCAGCTGCTTGGCTTCCCTACCCTCTAATTCCAGGCTACTGGCCCCATTATCCCAGCATCGGAGCAGCCAGGTGACAATATGCTCACCTGGACGGCGGCTGAAATCTTTTCGTATATCTCGCAGCTCACTCAGGGATAGAGATCGGGTGGTCACTGCCTCGTTTATGAGTTCTTCCTCTTCCTCCTCCCCGATCAGCGGCCGGCTCTCCTCCTCCCGTTCTCGTGATGGTCCTTCTCCAGGGTAGTCGTACAGTTCTTCCTCCGGTTCCCTTTTAGAAGAAGCTTCTTCCTCCCTTACTAAACGAGCCGACTTCCGCTTCCAAAATTTCTTCTTGTGTACAGGGGCGACTGATACTGGCACAGGCTGGTTCTTTGGTTCAGCCACAGGGCCTGTTGCCGGGGTTGGAGTGGCCGCAGGGCCTGTTGCCGGGGTTGGAGTGGCCGCAGTGCATGTTACCAGGGTTGGAGTGGCCGCAGGGCCTGTCGCCAGGGTCTGAGTGACCGCAGTGCATGTCGCCAGGGTCTGAGCGGCCGCAGTGCATGTCGCCGGGCTCTGAGTGGCCGTAGTGCGTGTTGCCTGGGTTTGAGTGGCCGCAGGGCCTGTTGCCGGCATCTGAGTGGCTGCACGGCATGTCGCTGGGGTCGGAGTGGCTGCAGGGCCTGTTGCCAGGGTCTGAGTGGCTGCACGGCATGTCGCTGGGGACGGAGTGGCCGCAGGGCGCGTTGCCCGGGTCTGAGTGGCCGCAGTGCGTGTCGTTTTACTATCAGAGCCAGAGACCTTCTCTTCCCTTTGAGGGCACTGAATGGTGTTGAACAGGGCTCAGTAGGCATGGGCCAGGCCCCAGCACGTTGCAATGATCTGCATCTCTCTGGAGTTGCCAGGGTGACAGCATACTTTGTCCAAATATTCTACTAACTTTTCAGGATTCTGCACTTGCTCAGGGGTGAAGTTCCAAAACACTGGGGGTGCCCATTGGCCTAGGTACTTGCCCATCTTGTCCCACACACCCTGCCACTCATAATTATTCAGCCTTGGGGCAGATCTCTGGATGATATTCTTAAATTGCTTACCAACTTTAGACAAAACCGAAACAATATTCCCAAGAAGTATTAATAGAAGTATCTTAACTGCCCAAGGATGCTCAAAATACTGAAAAATTACTGTAGTGAAGGAGGAAACATTATAGAAGAAGGTAGTGACCCTGCCATTCTGTATTTCCTCCGAAAAAAAACTCTCAGAAAAGTTACTGCAATTGCTAGTTGTCTCCACGAAATGGTCTCCGTGGTACAGTAACGGCTTCATTGCGAAATTTACATACCACACTAATGTCAAGGTCAATGTTCTAAAAACAAACCTCACAAGCGAGACATTACTATTCACTGCAGACCACAGCAAACTGCAAAACCCAACACAAATCTTTAACATGTACAGCAGGAAAAAGAGCGCGATGCAGATTACACAAATCAATATCGAGAACAGAGAAACCAACATTGTGACCCACAACCACTAACAGATGTAAGTTCCTTAATACACTCCGGTTAACCTGTTATTATCTCAAACCCTTCGTGCCCCATGTTGGGCGCCAAAAAGGACTGTTGTGGTTTAATTTCAGTCGGCAACTAAGCACCACGCAGCCGCTCGCTCACTCCCCCCCACCCGGTGGGATGGGGGAGAGAATTGGAAGAGCACAAGTTAGAAAGACTCGTGGGTTGAGATAAAAACAGTTTAATAATTGAAATAAAATGATAATAATATGATGATAATAATAATAATACACAAAGCAAGTGATGCACAGTACAATTGCTCACCACCTGCTGACCGATGCCCAGCCAGTCCCCAAGCAGCGGCCCCCCCGGCCAGCTTTCCCCAGTTTATGTACTGAGCATGACGTCACATGGTGTGGAATGTCCCTTTGGCCAGTTTGGCTGTGCCCCCTCCCAGCTTCTTGTGCACCTCCAGCCTTCTCAGTCAGTAGAGCATGGGAAGCTGAAAAGTCCTTGGCTAGTGTAAGCATTACCTAGCAACAACTAAAACATCGGTGTGTTATCAACTTTGTTCTCATTCTAAATCCAAAACACTGTACCAGCTACTAGAAAGGAAATTAACTCTATCCCTGCCGAAACCAGGACAGCAGTAAATGAAATATTATAGTTGTTTTTTCCAACTGCTGCTTCCTTTAATTCTGAACACATCTTTAATTTTGCTGTCCTCAGGTAGTTTAGGCTGTTGTAGAGTGGATGGAGTGCATTTGGTACAACGGTCCAAACCCCATAGTAATGACATCACAGGGTAGCTATTGACATCAAATTTTTATAGATGTTTCACTGAGAAAGCTGATGAATGAATAATGGTAAT
This sequence comes from Aptenodytes patagonicus, assembly GCF_965638725.1. Lineage (NCBI taxonomy): Eukaryota > Metazoa > Chordata > Aves > Sphenisciformes > Spheniscidae > Aptenodytes > Aptenodytes patagonicus. The sequence goes on from NC_134950.1 coordinate 17,414,061, forward strand.
GTTTCAGAAGCGTGAAACATTAGTTAGATATTTTTTTTTCTTCCCAAGTTTATAGCAGAGTTTCAAAATCTGAATTTTCATGTGGTCTAAAGCAAGAAGGTTTTTGTTTTTGTTTTTGTTTTTAAATTACATCTCTTCTGAAGGTAATCCTTGTGAGTGAATGGAAAGACTTTCTAGGTTGTTTACATCTGAAGCAATCTAAGCTGCCATAGAAAATTGTCTGTTATTTTTTGAAAGAAAGAAACAGAGTATAGGAAGACCATCTGTGGTAGTGTACAGTAAATACTGAGCCATTCCTATGTTCAGTTTCTATTGGCAGAAACTTAAAACAGAGCCTTAATTTTGTGCTGATTTTCCAAGCACTGAGTCTTCAAAGTCTTTTCTAATCTTGTTGAAGTCACTTCAAACCAGCATCATATTTATTTGATAATGTTTATTTCCTATCTGAATACTTACTGGAACTCTTCTCATCATTCTGGGTTTTCTTCCCCCTTCTCCCTTCTCCTTTTGTGAGTTTGACTAAATCTATGATGTTTTAGAAGGATTATGGAAACTGGTTTTCTCTTTCTCTAAAGCTATATACTAATTTCAACAGGTTACTTAGATTTGCAATAATCTGTTCTCTGACACTTATCTGAAACTTCTGCAAGATTTCAAAGTACTAGATGTAATATACTGTAACTATGTTTTTCTTTACTTTTTTTTTTTTTCTTCACTAGATTAAGTCTCTGTGTAAATCTCATTAGAGGTCCATATCCCAGATCCTAGATTTTAATGAACCAGCTATATAATGACAGAGGTTTCCTGTATATGCCAATGGGCTTTAAATTTAAGGAATTCAAGTCAGCATTATATTGATGGGTTTACTGCTACATTACAATTAGTGTGAAAACTGTAATTAAGGTTTTTAGACATTTGAACTTTAATTTAAAAGTGTAGTACTAAATGTATTGTAATTTCTTCAGAAATTACTTTTTTTTAACCTTTTTTTTAAAGAGTGTATTTGCTTATATTCCATCAGTGCCAAGAGCGAAGATTCTTGAAACATCTTATTGTGTGACTGTCTCCCTTATTTAAGAATTCTGATATTTACCAATTTCACAGTATTGTTAATTAATTATTCTACTGTGGACAACTTAATTTACTCTTTATTTTTTTCCAAATATAACTTTTTCAAGCCTTGTTATCTACTTATATCCTAGAGACCCAAAGACCTGTACTTTGCAGCAAAATCTCTTCTCTATCAACATTTAAAATATAATAAGAAATAAATACAACAGTAATGAAGCTTTAGAAGCAATATATTGCATGTTTTCAACTAAATTATAAACTACTTCAGACATTTTATTTTGAACTGCTACTGCAATGGTTGTATCTTGCCATTGTCTTTCATGCAATTCACATGGAAAGGACTGACTACTTACCAGCACATTTTAAGGAAAAGAGAATTTTGTTCTAAGGTATGTTATTTGAAAATCAATTAGGAAGTCTATGCGAATTAAGACCTGGTATTTCTAAAAGAACAGAAATGCTTCAAAATGCTATTGGCAGTTCATAGTAGTCTGGGAGTGGTCTTCCTTGACATTTTGACTTGTTAAGTGATGGTTCTAAGTTAACTTTAAAAATATCCCGATTTAATTATGAAATTAAGTGTTTCTCAGATCACACATTAAAAAAAAGACAACAAATGAAGCAGAGTACCAAAACTTTGGACACGTGGTTAGCTTTGCAGAAAAGGAAACAGTGAAAAGGAAATGTAAAATAAATATAATTCTTTCAACAACTGATCTTTACAGTGGAATCTCTGTTCATATCTTTTCCACAGAGTAAATTTCCCATGTAATCAAACACGAAATCTGCATTAATTCATTTTCAGCCAAGCCTTTGCTATAGTGTTCTCTTTGAAGCTGCTGGGAAGATTCCTGGATCAATTTCTGGTTATATGCTGGTTGCTTTCACTTTTCAAGTAGAAGAACTGCAGGAAGAGTAAGTAGAAGAAGACAAAAGAGTGCAGGGTTAGAGTGCTAATGAAGACACTTTTCACAATTAGTTCTCCTAAAATGAGGAAGTCATAGCTCAAAATGTTTATTCTTAAACACAGGAGAGAGAAGCAGGGTGGCCAAATGCCACTGAGACCATAAATTTTATTATTTGAAATCCAAATTCTCTTTAAAAAAGCCCAAACAACTACAATATCTATCTACAATCTCTCCAAACATAAGAAATGTGGTTCCCCTGCAAGTTTGGCAATATTAGCATGTGTGAGGGGTATCAAATATGGCAGGCTTTCAATCCCAGAGAAGATTTTTAATTCATTCTGTGGTGAGATTCCAAATGTCCTCTCTTGTTTTTATGTCTAGTTCAATTGCCCAGATGTTTGTCACATCTGAGAGATTACCCTTCTCTGGTTGCTTGAGCAAGGAAGCAGTTGTTTTGGAACAGATGATCCTTTGTCTATAAGGCATTTGAGATATTACATGAGGAATAGGAGAGAAGTATTAAAATATCCTTAGAAGAAAAGTTAATTACATACTGGGGATAAAAACTTTAGTGTATTTCAGCTGACTTTGTTGAAACCAGACTTTCATCTGTGGCGGTGGTAGCAATGCTTTTAAAATAGAAGCAGAAGGCTATTCCCTGTCAAAGAGTTATGTACAAACTAAAGCAATTAAGTGCCTAAGGGTAAGGGAAAAATCCTGTATTTTCCTGTGAAAGTGATAATCTTCCTCTGTTGAATGACTTACAAGGTGACAGATTTATGTTACATCTTTTTTAAAGTTCCTCAATGACTGGCGACACTATTGAAGTTAAAACCTTTTTGTTTTCAGTTATAGGAAATGACTTAACAGTTTTCTGTTGTAGAACAAGAAATACACACAATGACAATAGATATTTATTTCAATATCTGTAACAAAAATGTTATGGATGCTTTTGTTAAATGAGAGCCAGTTGTTTATTTTGCTGCCCTGTCATTTTAAGCCTTCTGTTCCTCAGGATGGATTCCATGTGAACGTGAGCAGTCCTGCTGTTTTTTAGACCTTATGTTTCTTAAAGGAAGAAACATGCTCAGTGTTGACATGAGGGGGCAGAATCTTTTGCCCCTCTTCCAGTTTTCACAGCTGAGACAAGTGGAAGACAACACTAAAATACTTCTGAAACTCTTTCAGAAAAGGTGGCTGAAACAGAGATAAGATATTACTCTTTAGAGGAAAAACAGTACTTCCATAAAGTTCTTCAAATGCAGTGATAATTACAGTCATAGCTTCTTTTTGGCTGGTATTCTGTACCAGTTCCACTGAGCTTGTTATAGGGTTTCCAGCAACCCTACCAAATTATTGGAAAAGTGATTTTGGCACCTTGTTATAGCCTATGCAAGGGCAAGACAATCTATCTTACCCAATTATTTGCAAAGAAATATAACTATCTTTTCTCATAACCTTAAAATGATACAAATCATAGATAAAGAAAGAGTCTTAAAACAAGCTTCTTGTGAACACTTTATAATGTCTACATATTGGCACAATTTCCAGTAAGCTGTGCAGAGAATAAGCATTCAAATATCTTGTTTGCGAAAGCAAATGCTTTTAAGAACAAACTGAAATGAAATGACAATTTAGTTAAGAAATCCTAAATTTCTGGAACTCATAAGCTGATTTTCACAGAGGCGCTACAATGGTGTTCTTATATTGTGCACTTCACAAACACAAGATTTTTGTGTTTTTTACACGGCTTTATTAGGCATGTCTGGAATTCCTCCAGACTAAAGAAAACAGTCTAAAATCAAGGAAATAAGCATTATATGTAAGAAAAGAATGATTAACAAAAATAGAAAGTAAAAAAAAACAAACCACAGAGATAGACATAACCACAACAAAAGAAGTTATTATTACTTTGGGAACTTAAAAAAGAAAAAAATCACATGATTAATCTGTGGTGGTTTTTTTTAGATGGTCAGGTGAATTATTAAATGTAGACTTTGCTTAGCTGGTAGAAAGCTCATTGTAAAACTGCTGTTGGAGCTGAGATGGAAGTGAGAAGGATTCTTTGAAGTACAGAGTATTGGGTTAAACAGGCATAGAGGTCTATATGAATAAAAGATAGACATTTCTGAAACAGCAACAGTTCTAATGCCTTGTAGCTGGTATGGATCCCTACCCCCCTGCGAACTACTACACAGGTGCAGCGTACTTCTGTTCTGGTGTGCTGTGGTGCAGGGTTGCTGTTGGTATGTGCACCTTCCATGCCTAGCACAGGAGGAAAATGAGACTCAGAAAGAACCAGGGGGTTATAATGTTCTGGTGGGAATGGACACCAGTGAGTATCCTTAGTGTAAAAGTCACCAGTCACACCTGTTAAGAAAGCATGAAGAAAGAAGTATGCAAGCTGCTGGATATTTGAGGGAGGCGGAAAAAAAGATGGAGAGTAGGAAGGAAATAAATCCAGTACATTAAAGGAGGAAATTATCTTGCATGTTTGTACTGATGTGAAAAAAGTCAATAAAACTTGTGTTGGAAGCTAAGGTTAGAGAAAGGAGGCTTGTTTTATGCAGAAGAGAGGCTTATTGGGAAATGGAAAAGCATAAATGGAAGACAACTAAGACATGATGAGAAGAGAGAAAAAGGTAAATTTCAAACATAGTCCAAAGTAAAATACAGTCATTACATCTGATGAGAGCTTCCTCTTCTCCATTTTGTAAATGGGCTGAAAGATCTTGGTGTAAGACATGTCAGAACAATTAAAATGATAGAGAAGCTGAGATGCTTTAGAAAGAAAGATTGTGTATATATTTTCCAAAAATGAGAAGGATTGATAGGAGGGAGAAAAGGGTTCATGAAATAGGGAAGGGTTCATATCACTATGAAATCTATCGCTGTAGCATTCCAATAGGGTCTCTGAAGTGCTAAGAAACACATGAGAGTATAATATGAAACTACAAAAGCAAGAATTTTCACAAACAAGACTACAGGGGAGAATAAGGAAACAAGAAGGATGGACACACAGGCACCATAAAACCTAAGGTGATGATAATGCAAGTCAACAGAAAGAGAATCCAGCACAATAGAAGACAATTAGGAGAACAATCCTTCCTGATTTATGGTCATCGTGAAAATTAACTGCTCCTTGCTGCCAGAGAGAGTCAGGTGATCAAAGATCACAAAGAGAAAAAGGTGTTGCAGAAACATGCAAAGAGCAGGAGAGACAAGTGAGTAAAGTTGATGGATTCTGAATGGAAGAGGACCACTATGTAGGGGGAAAAGAACAATTTTGCAAATAGGTAGATTGCACAAAAAAAGGGAGATGAATGTGGATGACATGGCTAAGGAATACTTTAAGATACAATTGACTGTGCTTTAAGATGGGTGCAAGTGAAAGAGATGAAAGAAGATCAGGATATTAGAAAAGATACAGAAGAAAAAAAGCAGCATATGAACAACTTATCTTCCATTTTCTCAGTTTGCTCTTAAAGTAAATGGTAGCAAGTATTAAATATCTCTTTAAAAGGAAATACACAAGCAGCTTAGAAATGTGTGTGTTAATCAATGCAGACAGTGTAATTATCTTACGGTGATGACTACTATTAAAGAATACATGAAACAAAGGAGATTAAACAAAAGGTGTGGAGTACTTGGAAGGTGAGAGGTGTTGAAATATGTTATTAAACAGTATAATTGAATGGTCAGGAGGAAAAGAAAAAGCAAAAGACAATCTTGTAGTGTACTGAGTGAGTATAGCTATGGGACATCCAAGGACAAGGGGTATCCGTATGGCATTAAGGATTACTTGCTTTGTTAGAAGGCAATGAAAGTTGAATAAATAGATTAAGTAAGAACCGATGTTAATGATGCTTACTGGAATCCCACAATGAATCAAAGGGTGACTGAAATCAGGAAGAGCGGCAGTGTTTTATGATTTCAAGTAATATTTATCCATGTAAAATTGATGATAATTAAACATCTGAATTTTAAAATCTGGTAGAAAACAATACAGTGGAAACTCTGAATCACACTAACTATTAAGAGAATATCATCAGTGGTGGTGTTCATCTTCACACTTACTTCAACAAGTATTTTTCTTTTCTAGTCTACCTTCAAGCTTTTCAAAATTCTTTGTCTCATGCTTTGAATCAAACCTTCTCTTTAAGGAAAAACAGTTTCCAAGTAAATTCTGTTTTGAAAGCTAGTTCTGAAATCTAGATGAAAAAGATCACAGCATATGTTACCAGTTATTTCAGCATGAATTTTGCCTTGTGAAAATAATTGTCATGTCTTCAACATTTGATCAGACCAGTCAGTTAATGCATGTTGTCTATTTTGAACGTAACCAAGTTGGTCTGCCAAGGTGAAAAGCATCACAGAATGGATTAACATATGAAAGTAGAGATTAAAGTGCATGTTATATGGGTTCTATTGGCATGATTTTTTATTTTACAGACTAAAAGAGTAGACCTATCAAAATCAAACTTCATTGTTTGTTTTTTCCATTCTCGGAATTAAAAATGTATCTTCTGACACATGCATAGCTGTGTTACATTCTGCTAGTCATTGTTGAAAAATATTCAAGTTATATCATCTTGCAGCATGTGAATAATTCTCTTTTGTTACAATTTGGATGTGGAGTAAAAGGAGTAAGTGGAACTTTTATGTGTCATGGAAGTTTATAATTCATATATATGTATGGATAGGAACAATTACTGGATCCAATATGAAGCATTACATTCCTTAACACGTAGTGTATCATCTCACAGGGCACTTTCTCATTGTTTTGGCTCTGTTCCTTTTTTGGAAAAATATAATTTTATTTTGGTCACCGAAGACCTATTACTGAGTTTTTCTTTATAGCTTGCATTGAATTAACAAAATAGTACATACGTAATTGATAGCTATCCTGACCTAGATACAGCAGCAGTGACACAGGTTCTGAATTATGGAGCTGTATTATGACGTTGAGCCAAAGTTCACAGTGTGCTTTCCACACTTGGTCTGGAGAGATGTATAGAAATTAACAGTGCATGCTATTTAATTTTCAAGTCTCTCAGAGAGAGGTTTTTCTCCAATTCAACTGAAGTAGGCCTCAGCAAGAGGTTTCTAGGAAAAATTAAATTGATAAGTATATGCACACGTAGCTATTTTAAAAGTTTTATTCCAGTGGCTATATTTGGTGGGAGGTGCTAGATTTCTAGGATGAAGATCTTATGATGAGTAAATAGTTTAGTTTTGTAAAGTGACTTGCACACAAACTGTATTCCAAAAGATTTTTAAAGTGCTTAGTAAAACAGCTGAGCTTAGATAATAAATAACGACACATAAAGGAGATTTTAAAATAGTTTGAGTATATGAGGGAGATGCATAGACATAAATAAAACAGACTTCTAGCAGTGAAGGTTGATAACAAATGAAAGTGTGTAAGCACTGATATGAAAATGAATTCTCTAAGTTAATTTGCAGTAGAAGTTAAAATTTGCTATATGTGTCAGTAGAGGCAAACAAAGTCCTAATTACTTTCTAAGAGGATCTTCCATGATATACTGATATTTGTAGTAAAAGAGTAATCACACTTCATAACAGGCATCTTTTCTCATCATTGGAGATAAATATGAAAAAGCCAAGATAAAAATATTGAATGTGTCCCTCTTCTGTTGTCAAGAAAAGTTACTTTACAGTGTAGCAATACAAAGTGTAAAATCTTAAGAGATTTCTGTTTAGTACTTCAGAGAAAGGGGTCTCTGCACATTTAAATGCTCAACACGAAGACAAGCTTGTGAATGTGCCATAAAGAAGATGATTTAATGAGCTCAAATATATACATGTGTGTATAATTAAAGAGGTGGCATCTGGTTTGTTTGTTTGTAGTTTGTTATGAAATGTATATCATGTTTCTCTGAAAGAGCATGCTGAGCAGCTGAGCACTTTATGCTTTCTCTCAGCTGATAAAATCCCCCCACTAGCAGAGGGGGCTTGCTCTGAGCATGCTTGGGGAAGAGAAGCTTTGGGGGTGCAAAAGGCAAAGCAGGAAAACTGATATAATATTTAAGGGATAAGAGAGCAAAAAGCCTGGAGAGGGGATGTAGTGGAGATGTACAGTCAGACTGCAAAGGTGGTGGAAAGAATAAAAAATATCTTAAGGGCCTAGAGGAGTTAGGAACTGCTGTAATTGAACATTAGAACTGAGAACAAGAGTATAGAAAAGGACCTACCCTGCCAGGACTTAGGGGGAGATCTTTTTATAATTATTCATGTTTTCTATTTTTTCTTGGAAAATTGATTTTCTATATAAAAAGAAAATTGCTTATAGTCCAAGAAAATTTGGCTTTTGAATGTATGGGCCATTTCTGACATTTGGGGATATTCATGTTAAAAAGGATCTATTGGCAGATCCACCTTTCAGCTTTGACCCACTGTACTGATTTTGGCTGGGATAGAGTTAATTTTCGTCATAGTAGATCCTACGGTATTATGGTTTGGATTTGTGACCAAAACAGTGTTGATAACACAAGAATGTTTCAGTTATCACTGAACAGTGCTTACACAGCATCAAGGCCTTCTCTGTTTCTCATGCTGCCCCTCCCAGCAAACACGCTGGGGATGGGCAAGAAGTTGGGAGGGGACACAGCTGGGACAGCTGGTCCCAATTGACCAAAGGGATATTCCATACCATATAACATCATGCTCAGTGATAAAAGCTGAGGGAAAGGAGAAGGAAGGGGTTCAGGGTTATGATGTTTGTCTTCCCATGTAACCATTAGGTGTGATGGAGCCCTGCTTTCCTGGAAATGGCTAAATACCTGCCTGCCGAAGTAGCCAATGAATTCCTTATTCTGCTTTGCTTACGTGTGCAGCTTTTGCCCTACCTATTTAACTGTCTTTATCTCAATACACAATTTTTTTCATTTTTAACCTTTCCAAATTTCTCCCCCATCCCACTGGGGGGAGTGAGCGAACAGTTGTGTGGGGCTTAGATGACTACTGAGGTTAAACCACAACACCCACTTAGGGTCAGTCAAAACACGTAAGCTGTTCATCTTAATATTTTATTTAGATATAGAAAAGTTTACTAAGTTCTTTCTGGTTACAAATACACAATGCAGTTATTTACATGAGATAATATAATGATGCAACAGATGGCTATTTCACATTGAGTCTTTAAGTACACAGCTTTCATAAACCAGAATTATTGATTGGAAACATTTTTTTCTTAATAAATAGCCTTTCAGCCTCTTCCAGTCCCAAAATCTGGGGAGGAGCAGCAGAAGGTTAATAGATCTAATCTGTATCAGACCTTCACCAAAAGAAGACTAATTTATTTTGCTTTGGCTGCTTCTCTTTCTTTTTACAAAAAAGGGAATTGATATAAATACTTTGCCTCATAGGCTACCAAATTTAGTCATAGATGTTGTTTATATATATTTATTTGCAAAGATGCTACCATATGTCTTTACATAAACAGTATGGAAAACACATTTGTTAGGTGGGTGGGGTGGTTTTGCATTAAGTGGCCAGGATTTGTATTAAAACACGGGCTTTACCTTTCTAAATGCAGTACTTGCAAAGAAGTATTTTGATAATTTTTTAGAAATCATGAATTCCAATGATGTATTTTACTGAAGGTTAATATAAAAATGGATCACTAACTTTTGTTTCCTTGGTTTTTTTTAGGATTTATTTATACCTGTGGTGGAACTTTAAAAGGACTTAATGGCACTATAGAAAGCCCTGGCTTCCCATATGGATATCCAAATGGTGCAAACTGTACATGGGTTATAATAGCAGAAGAAAGAAACAGAATACAGATCGTCTTTCAGTCTTTTGCTCTAGAAGAAGAATATGATTATTTGTCATTATATGATGGGCATCCTCATCCTGCAAACTTTAGGACAAGGTAAAGAATAAACATTATTAAAATGTAACTTGTATTCATATCTTAAAAATATCTGAAAAAATAGTTAAAGCTAGTATTTTTAAAATATAGATTCTTTCTTATTTAGACTTTAAGGTGCACTTTCCTTAATTAATCATAAATGTCTTAAAATAAAAAAAAAATGTGCTTTAATTGTAGTTAAAGTAAGTGCTAAAATTAATCTAGCCCTCATATAAAATTTGTCTCAACAAAATCTAATTAATGAAGAAGCATATGAGCATGGATAAATACATGTAAAGTGAATATGAGATTGTGGAGGTCTCAGTTTGCACGGTCTAGTAGCAGTGGAACTTTTGTAATCTTTGCAACAGGAGGCTTTCAAGAGAGATCAGAAAAAGATAACGTATTTAAGACAGAGACAATAGGTAATTTTTTTGCAATTGTGTATGAGCACTTTTTAACACAAAGGAATAACAAGAGTGAAAAAAACAGTTTGAAAAATCAAGAATGTGATGGGTCACAGAACATTTTTATCAGTGTCTACTTCAGAGTTCTGGAAGGTTGCAACTTGAAGGATACATAATAATTCTGCAATAGCAACAGATATGTTATCCATACATTTACTAGTTATCTTTATCATCATCTACCTTGACTTCTGTAAGTCATCATCTACCTAGACTTCTGCAAGGCCTTTGACAAGGTCCCACACAACATCCTTGTTGCTAAATAGGAGAGAGATGGATTTGATGCGTGGACTGTTTGATGGATAAGGAATTGGCTGGATGGCCACATCCAAAGAGTTGCAGTCAATAGCTTAATGTCCAAATGAAGATCAGTAACAAGTGGTGTCCCTCGGGGTCTGTATTGGGACCAATACTATTCAATATCTTTGTTAATGACATGGACAGTGGGATTGAGTGCACCCCCAGCAGGTTTGCAGATGACATCAAGCTGAGTGGTGCAGCTGATTCGCTTGAGGGAAGGGATGCCATCCAGAAAGACATTGACAGGCTTAAGGAGTGTGCCCATGTGAACCTCATGAAGTTCAACAAGGTCAAGTGCAAGGACCTGCACCTGGGTCAGGGTAATCCCCATTATCAATACAGGCTGCTGGATGAAGGGATTGAGAGCAGTCTTGAGGAGAAGGACTTGGGGATATTGGTAGATGAAAAATTGGATATGAACCAGAATTGTGCACTTGCAGCCCAGAAAGCCAACCATATCCTGGGCTGCATCAGAAGAAGTGTGGCCAGCAGGTCACCGCTCTGCTCTTGTGAGAGCCCATCTGGAGTACTGTGTCCAGTTCTGAGGTCCCCAGCACAAGAAAGACATGGACCTGTTAAAGCAGGTCTAGAGGAGGGCCATGAAAATGATCAGAGAGCTGGAACACCTCTTCTATGAAGAAAGGCTGAGAGACTTGGGGCTAAAACTTAAAACATCTTCTCCCCACCCCTCCCTTCTTCCCAGGCTTTACTTTACTCCCGATTTCTCTACCTCCTTCCCCCTTCCCGAGTGGTGCAGGGGGATGCAGAATGAGGGTTGCGGTCAGTTCATCACACGTTGTTTCTGCCGCTCCTTCCTCCTCAGGGGAAGGACTCCTCACACTCTTCCCCTGCTCCAGTGTGGGGTCCCTTCCATGGGAGACAGTCCTCCACAAACTCCTCCAACGTGGGTCCTTCCCACGGGCTACAGTTCTTCATGAACTGCTCCAGTGTGGGTCCCTTCCATGGGGTACAGTCCTTTAGGAACAGACTGCTCCAGCATGGGTCCCCCACGGGGTCACAAGTCCTGCCAGCGTGATCTCCTCTTTCCACAGGTCCTGCCAGGAGCCTGCTCCAGTGCAGGCTTCCCGTGGGGTCACAGCCTCCTTTGGGTGCATCCACCTGCTCTGGCATGGGGTCCTCCACAGGCTGCAGGTGGATATCTGCTCCACCATTCACCTCTATAGGTTGCAGGGGGGCAGCCTGCCTCACCATGGTCTTCACCACAGGCTGCAGGGGAATCTCTGCTCTGGTGCCTGGAGCACCTCCTCCCCCTCTTTCTTCACTGACCTTGGTGTCTGCAGGGTTGTTTCTTCAACATATTCTCACTGCTCTGCTGTCGTTGGTGTTGCCCAGCAGATATGGAGAAATGTATCTCTAATGAAATTGGTTTTCTTTGTACTTCCGTGTTTCCATTTGTATTTCCTGTTTCATGAGTGTTTGTGTGCTCTTCTGATACCAGCTGCAGGAAAGAGGGAACCTATACCTAAAAGATTTGAGGGTTGTCTTCCACAAGAAAAACCAAGAACATGTAGTTTTTCTCCTTTCTGCCAACTCCTTGAAGGATAAAATTTACATGGAGGAGCCCAAAAAGGCCCCCACTGTCAGTCAAGATTTCTATTGATGAATCCACTCTAATTCGTAATCTCAAAGAGTATGTGAACAACGTTCTGCACAAGTGCAAAAGAATAAAACAATTATTACTGTTAGGAACTTATGGTTCTTACTGAGTTGCAGTTTTAATGAGCATCAGAGAAAACAGGTGAGGGAAGCTAGGAGGATGGAAGGAAGAGGAAAATAATATCTTGCAAGGACAGAAATTTTTTCTTCATATATCTTGTTCAAGCTACCGAGAAGGTTTATATATATTTGTGTGCACATGTATGTTCATATCTATGTATATCTATCTGTCCATATTGATATATAGATACCTATCTACATGTATAGATACCTATCTACATATATAGATATATGTGTGCAGGATTCTTTTTATATTAAACTATGCCTTCAAAGCTGGAGCTTTGAGATACACTTTTTTTAAATGTTGATATCTTGAGAAGAAAGTCAAGGAAGCCTGGCATGCTCAAAAGTTTTGGTATTGTGAATTTAGGATGCCACTACATTCTGGTGAGGAAAAGGATACGGAGTTCTGTAGAAGAGAATAGAATAAGTCAGCATTTAAAAAGGAAAAGACGATTAAGCCACCATATAGGACTTGAAATAGACTACTTTTGCAAGTACAACTTTTTCTACTGCATTTTCTACTGCATGCAGTAGAAAAATAGTACACATTTGTGTGAGTGGAGAATTGGGTTTTAAATTAAGAAAGTGTGATAGTGAAATTATGAAAGCTTTACTAAATCTTTCATGGTGACGCTTATTTTCTCAGATTGCTATAGCAAGTAGTAAGGTGATGTTTCCTAGACTTTTCTTTTTGCAAAAGGTTTTTACTTAAACAAGTAAAGCTTTACTGAGGTACAGTTGCTTGTGGAAACTTCCATTCTAGCATGACAATGGATTTTATCATTTTACTTAATTACATTAATGAAAGTGTAATCAGATTACACTAGTCACCCTCCCCTTAATTTTGTAACAGACAAAAATGTTTTCAGAGGACTATACAGGTTTATTTGTAAAATATATAACTGGACAGCTAAAAACATTGTCTCAGATAAGACAAGGCCACTCTTTCTTTTTCTACTTCAATATTTTGATTGAAAGAAGTTTCTATATGACTGAAAAAGATTTTGCAGTTGGGCTATTTGTGAAGCTCATGACCTCTGACTCCAGCCTCATCCAGTTTGTACTTCTTTGTTTAATTGTTCTCCTCAGAATTGAATCTTGTTGAAATTTGCAGTCATTGACTGTCTTCAGTGAATACTTAACAGCTTTAACTGGTTTAGATGGCACTTAAATGGCAGCTAAACAATAACAAATGGAAGACAAGCATGTCAGATATGGCCATTACAGAAAGTGTATGGTCAATATTACACTTTCATTTTGTGTTACTGTATATGCTTGATTTAGCATATTTAATATGCTAGATCTTTGCCTCAAACTATAAATAGAAAAAATATAGAATAGTTTAAAGCTGTGAACTAAATAAAAAAAAAAAAATCTTTCCATAAATCATATTTGTAAGCACCTACAAAAAAACTGTTTTCAGAAAGATAGTATTACTTACTGTATTTGAACCAAGCTTGCAGCAAAATTTTTTACTTGGGAGTCTTTCTGGGTCATGTCATAGACACTGTCTATTTTTAGGGCTTTCTTGTTGCCCACCTTGTGCCTCTTTGTGACTTTTGTGTATCCTTTCTTTCACACTTATACATCTAGCTCCCTCAAAAAAAATCTTAAAAAAAAATAAAATCAGGGTTTGCTTTTATATAATTACTTTTAAATTGCAACTTGGCATACACTTTATTTTGGAAAGTAGTCAAAACTTCTGACTGTTATTCTGAGTCAAGGTGTTGCATTTCCAGATAGAACTGTTCCATTTTTTCAACATTTCTGCCTTTCACATAATCTTTGTGTGTTACTAGACGAATTGTTTCAGCCAAGCTTTTTGAAGATGCATATCAATAACATGTTTTCAATTTTCTGGGTGCCCAGCTTGAGAAACAAGAGTTTTGTTTGCATTAGTGATAAGAAATCTCAGTTTTAAATGAAGTTAATGGAAGGTATGATTTGAACTGATAAAACATCACATAAATCAACTGCTTTACAAAAGCCAGTTGGAAGCATTTGATGTTACCTCTTGCATGTTATGAAAATATTTTTTAGTATAACTTGTAAATAATTCACTGTAGTAGCTACTGCCATATATTAGGGAGTGGCAGGCAGGAGCAGGGCTGCTCCACGAGGGGCACAAGCCAGGAGCTGAGGGTGACCCCGCTCAGGCTGTGCTCTCACCGACAGGGCACAATCCTGCAGGGGCTGAACACGGGGGGAAGAGCCGGGGACTGGTAACAGGGTCCATCGACAGCACCCTACAGTCCAGCTGTGAGCAAAAAGAAATGGGACCGGCTAAGCTCCCCACAGAGTAGGGCTGAGAGGCTCATACAGGAGGCAGAGACAGGGACAGAGCTGTAGCAGTGTCTGGATGCCTCAGGGTGGGCTGAAATGGAGTCCCAGGACCCATGGGCAGTGGTGGGTGGAAGTCCCAGCTGAGGCTGATCAGGGCCAGGAAAGTCTATTGGTTTCCTCAGGGTCCTGACACTGCATAGAAAAATCTGGGAGAAAATTATTTAATACTTGCCTTTAAAGCAAGATTTAGATACTGTACAAAACAAAGTATAGAACTAACCATACAAATTGTTCATTGGGTACTCTTCATGTCACTTCTTGAATAGTCATATGGAAACCACAATTAATTTTAAACTGTGCTACTAGTGGCAGTGAGATGGTGCATATGTAGGTGGATGAGAGAATGGCAACCTCAATTCTGACATTTCCTTGCATGTATTTTACTTTACAACTTAGATAATATTTTGCTTTCTTCTTTTTTCTAAAGAAATTTCTGAGCATAATGCATAATATACTAGCAGTAAATACCAAAGAGCATGTTTGTATTTTTTTTTTAAGGAGTAAGGTGCTTAGAATTGAACACTACTTTTAAAAGAGATGTCATACTCAATAGTTTTCTAAAATATAATTTTTTGCTTTAATTCGTTACCCCAACTTGCAGTGTGATATTAGAAATAGCTTTAAATAATTGAATAATAACTTGTGATTATATAATTCCCTTTTCACTCTCCTGTTTATGTCTTTTTGGATATTGATGTAGATAGACCAAGAGTTGTTGATAGGGAGACAATGGACCATTTACTGAATCTCAAAAAATTTCCATTACCATCAGAGGCAACCGTAGCTCTTTGAGTTTTTTCTGCTCAGACTTTTCTTCTCTCGCCACTGTTCACTTTCTGCCCAAATTGGCAACCAGAACACAAACTGTGAGCTGATTAGGATCAAATTAAGGATTCAGGACTTTGGAAACACCTTCAAACCACTGATCACCGAGTCATTGATTTTTCTTTTAGCTGATCCACAGTTCTCTAGCTTTCTCCACTATTTGCATGGAAAGAGAAAAAAAGAAGGAATTTCATTTGTGAATTTAGGGACCAGTGAACAAAACTAAATGGGATGACATTCTACCCTTAGAAATAAAGAGAAAATATAAAGGTATAAGTGCTAGTCAAAGACCAATGTAGAGATAAGGAAACAGAAGGAAAAAAGAACAAAGACCAATGCAGACTGAAGGAGGGAACAATGGCAATTAAAAAAAGAAAAGAAAGCACAATGAACCAGCAATCAAAGTTGAAAATGATGAGACCAAGAACAGAACTGAATGAATCTAAACAAGAAAATTTTCACTGCATGAACAAAAAAAAAATAAAAAAAACAGAGGATATGTAGAATGTTGAAAATGGACTGAACATTGGTAGGGACACACAGCAATAAATACAGCAAAGCTTGTAGATAAGAGAAACAAAGATAATTGAAAAAAAATGTAGCAGAATGTAATGGTAAATAGATATTCAGCTCTGAGAGATGGGTTCTGAGCAGGCAAGACATTTAAATGGAGATTTTTTTTTTCAATCTGAAAAGTTTGCTTTATGAAGAAAATACATTGAAGCAATAAAATGCTTGGCATTGCGATTATAAATACAAAGCTGAAAGAACAGTAGCTCACATCAGTTGTGCTATACTCTTGGGAATATTTTGATATGGTGTTAAATTTCTAGATACCCATTGAGACTGAAAGGCAGAAAATTAAATCTGATAAAAGAAAGTGCTTGACCAGACAAAGTGCAACTGGTCTCTTGAACTTATGCTCACGATATTGCAAAGAAGCCGAGATTTTAGCAGGTTAGGAAAAAATTATTAGACATTTATTTGGCTAAATTAAATGGTGAGGATTTAAAACCAAACCCAAACCCAAACCAAACCAAACCCAACCAACCAAAAAATTTTGGCAATTATTTGAAGGTGGAGGTAACTTTCTACTAACTGACCTTAGGAAGAGACTTTCCCATTATCAGCCTTCCATAGGATATCTTTCTCTGAGGTAACTAGGACAGCCAGTTTGGCTACTCTGAAGTAGCTGATGGATATTTTACTAGCTTGTGTACTTGACTTGTCATGTAAAGCAAGAAAAACCTCTTTTACAGCCTCTGAGTATTATCTTCTTCAGAAAAGCTCATAACTAGCATTATACAGATGAAGAGTGCATATACCAGTTTTATAGGGAGATGTGTGGTCATCTCTGAGAACCAGCTCTGCTAAATATTAGTTATTCATTTTTCTTTGCATTGCTAAATTGCTTTATGGGATTTGAAACAGTCTAGGAAGCAAACTTGATTTTTGTTGTGGAGACCACTTATATATGACACACATATATGACATTATACCACAGCATGCCAGCACAGACTGTCTGTGGCCATTAGTCTTCCACCTATGTTTCAGCTATGAAAGCGGGAAGAATGATAGTTCACAATAATAATCTTGTCCCAGAAAGTTATAGTCTATGGGAAAGACTCATTCTATTACAGGGGCGTGTAACTGTTAGACTTGCTTACATGACAGAAAGGTAACTGTTAAACCAGTTGTTAAATTCACCTTGTATTGTTGCAGTTGACAATATTGATAAACATACCTCATAAAGTTGATAATTGAATCAGAATGTATCTAGAACAACCATATACTATTACTAAACTAAACTCTGAATGTTTAGTTCCTACATGAATAGACTATTTCTATTGTTTTTGAAGAAAGGCATGATCATTCTATTTTAACTGGTATGTCTGCAGAAAGCCAAAAGAAACATATGAGTGTTTGTGCAAATATATGTGTGTGTGTATTTACATATACACTTATTAGGATGAAGTAATGTTTAGGCATAAGGCTTGAACTGGAGAACTTTTCTTTCTGTCTCTCTAATATTTGTCTTAAATTGTGAATGTGATAGCTTATTACTGAAAAGTGGCTCCTATAGATTACATTACATTGCACAGTTTGAAGTGAATATTTTATCATCCAAATTATTTATGTAAATATAAAATATGTTATATTTTATTTTACCAAAGTACAAGTTAATGTCAACATAATACTAGAAATTCCTGAATCTGCTGACACAGAAGAGCAGCTTTTCCTAAAAAACAAAAAACAAAACAAAACAAAAAACCCAAAAAACCCCACAGATTTTTTCTAAGTGTTAGTAGCACCAAAAAAATTATCTCCAAATCTGCTGACAGTTCTTTGGTAGTCTGTGCAGGTCTTCAGGACCTAAATGTAGCAACATAGATAGTTATGCAAAAATGTCTTTTTCATTAGGATTTACAAATTCAGTCATGAATTTATACAATTTTCTTATACGGTCTTGACCAAATTACATGGCTCCAATGTGCTTCCAGTTTTGCATTGTAAAACACATAGACTATATATCTGCTTTTCAAGGTGTATAGGAAACTTAGCTTGATAACATCTATACAAAGGACTGAAGTAATTTTGGTAGTTAAATATTACTTCCTTATAATATGAAATGAACTGTGCATAGAGAGAAATGTATATTTTATGCAGTTTTAAACAATATTAGAAGTTCCTCTAAGATAAAACAGTTTTGCTTTTCTTGCTCACAGTTTAAAGTCACTTTCTGCCATACTAAAACTATGTAAGTAGACTAAGTTTTAACTGAGACTTACAAGCAGAAAATCCTCATCTCTTTCAGGTCTTTTCTAATACTATACAAAAAGAATCTTTCCTTGGACAAATGCTGTTCATTCTTATCTATGGCCTGCAAGAAACCAATAAGGACATCTATTGCTAAAGCCTGCTAAACTCTTTTACACGGTGATTAAAGTTGTTGATGAGAACACTTCTCTAGAGTAACAAGCATCTATGTATAAAGAATGGAGCTTGTATTTTTGGGTGGGTTATTGGGTGTTAGAAAAAGTGAAATGAAAAGGGCCCAGTGTGATGATCTAACTAATAAACACTAAGTACAAAAATGAGGAATGATGTGAAGAGATGGCATATATATATAGATAGATAGCATCTTTGACATATGTCTTTTATTACACCAATTTCTAAAAAAAAAAAGAGAAACTTTAGTAAGCAACAAGTAAGATATGACAGGAATAAGAAGAGGTAGATGGGTATAAAGGGTATAGCAGACCTATGCAAACTCCCAAATGGAACTCTACACACACAAAGTTGGCAAAGTCTGAGTGAAAACAGCTGTACTTCTAGGCTATTTCTGTACTGCAAATGTTCATATACTGTAGTATTTCAGTTGTCATTTAGAAAGTAGCTGTTGATAAATTGCAAAAAGATTTGTACAGTTTGAAGACAACACTAAATATTAAAGGACAAAATTTCCAAATCATAACCACTGACACAAGTTTTCTCCTATGGAAAAATCTGGTATTAAGTCAAAGTATAGTGGGTTTTTTTTTAAATTTGAAACTAAGTCATTTCTTAGGTTACTGCCTTCATAGGAAGTATGTAGTATGTTACTTGATAATCCAACTCTATAAATATAACCTGGATGAAAAAGTCACAGTGACATGCTAATCAAGGTAATTACCTCTCATAGCCATTTGATTATTAATTGCAAGTTTTTGCAATTATGCACTAGTCCCAGTGTCATTGTAAACATGTTATAACAGATCATGTGAAAATGAATCATGGCTGTAGTAGTTTCTATTAATTATTTTTATTTCCTCCGTGATTTCAAGTGATTATAGGAAGTGAAAATATATTTAACTATAGAATTGAAAAAAATATTTAAAATATAAAATCATCACAAAATCCTCTATGTCAAGCAAAAAAATAGAAAAATCAAGTAAACCTCTTGATTGGCCAAAATACAGAACCCAGAGGTATGAAAAATAGTACTATTCACTATGCAAACAAGTTAAAGTAAGTTGTTTTTTTTTTTTTTTCCAAATGAAATACTATAAAAAGTATTATAAAAAGGTACTATGTCTACACATATAAATACTATGTACATGTCTCATTCCCAGGGTGTGTATTACGAATTCTGCAATTATGGTTACAGATAGGGCAAAAAATTAAAATGGAGATATCTCTCTTTTTTAAAGTTAAAATGGAAAACAATGGATTTGACCAGGCTTTCCCATGAAAAAGAAGCTCTGAATGTATTTGTACCTTCCTCTTTTCACAATATTGATATTGCTTTCACTATCAAACTATTGTCTATAATTTATCTTTTATTCCACTCCATTCAATTCTACATTCCCTAGTAAAATTATTTTATCTGTCTCTGTCTTACCTTTCTAAGCCCAGTCTAATTAATCATCCTCTCATAATTTTTCTTTAACTCTACCATTTCCTATTTGTAGTTTCTATCTGTGAAATTACCACTTTTGAAGATCACTTTCTTAAGATCTCACAGTGGCCTTAACTAAAAGCACAAAAAGCCCTCAACTAAAAAATCTAGACAAGTTTCTATTTGTATCATAGTATTTGCATCTGTAATAAGCAAGATTTTGATAGGCTTTCAGCTTTGGGTATATTAAACCCTGGAGTTACATATGACATGATTGTCCAGTTTTGATGTGGAGGATTTAAAAACTTCTCTATCCTTGTGTTTTGGGTGAAGTAGGTTTAATCTTTCTGTGACTAAGGTTTTCTTGATGGTTGTTTAAGGAAATTAAATCTGTTTTTTTTCTCAGAGTATTATTGGACATTGTTTTCTTGTTTAGAACCACACTAGGTTATCAATCAACATGCTGTAATACGAGGTTTCATTATTACACTAATGTGATCCAGATTTATATGGCAGTGGTTCTTAACACTGATTTATGTGGTGCAGCTGTAAGAAATTTTTTAACTGATATTAAGCCATGAAGAAGCCGTTTCAAAAACAGAGGAGTCACTGCCTTTTCAAAATTATTATAATCCTTAACACACAAACAACTTTATTGTGCTTTTTGTGTGTTATTTTATTTTTTTTAATAAAAAAATATGTTTGCTTAAACAAAGTGCTTTTTTCAGATTGGTATTTAGAGAAGTGGTCAGTTATTCCTGGTATTGAATTCAAAGGTAAAATTTCAAGAAAGATACAGAGCAGAACCTACATCAATGTTCTAAAAAAACCCTATTCACTATGTACCCTGTTAAATAGACTGTGTCCTGAGAATAATTTTGTATTGATTTCACACTTTGCATTATGTGTCTCAGTGACACCAAGTGAAAAAGTTATACTTATAATTTTTATAAAACTTATCCAAACAATGCAGGGACAATGAAAATGTTTGAAAGTTCCTGCATAGGTTTTTTGTTTGACTGTCTTTATCAGTTAGAGTAGTAAAAAGTAACAACTGTAACTGCTTATGTTGGTATGAAATGTGGGTGACTCACTCATCCTCTTTTTTGTGAGATATCCTGTTTGCAGTAATGATTATTTCCCTTAAAAGTCTTGTTTACTGCACTATCTGATTCTGTTTACTGAGAATTGTTTTTTTAATGTCAGTCAAAATTACTCATATATGGAATTAAGATAACACAGCCTAAATTATTCTTTGATGATTGCAAAATAGATTAGTTAAGTGGATTATATTTGTATTATATATTTATTTTTATTTAAATCTACCCCCATTTATTAAAAGCTACATGCTAGATGCAGACCTGGCAGACCTGTAACTATTTACAGATGTGCATTTTATGCATGCATAGCTATTATCCAATCCTAAATACAGAGACAAACACTAGCTGCATTTTCTTACCTGTTTTCAGCAAAAGTAACATAATCTTTCAAAATTTCTTTCCTGAAATGATTGTGGTACTCTAAGCATGAAAATAAATTTATCCTTTTGCTAAAATAGTGGATTCTTAACATGTAATCAAAAAGACCTTGTCATATTGGACTTTTCTTAGTAATGTTTAGTAAAAGTGTTAGTTTGTAAGGAAAAGCAGTATCACAGTTTGAAATCACTGTCTCTAACAGTGGAATAGTATAGATACTCACACAGCAGTGTGTTCTTAAAACTGTAAATGTAATTATTTGGTCCCTGCTGCAATAATAGTTCTAGTTATTCCTTAATATTTAAAAACATTAGAAAAACATTATCTTTTTTTTTTCTTTTTAACAATAGTACAACATTGTATGCTTTCGGGCATAGCAGAATGTCATGCAGTAAACTACATTGTCAAGGCATATAGAAAAAAGAGAAGAATATTCTAGTTGCGCATTTACTGTTGTCATGGGTAAACTGCATTTTGTCCCTACACTGATGACTTCTGGAATGCTTATCTATGTTTATTATAACTATTAGGGGAAAAAAATACCCCTAAAACTGAAGAGCTCTGTACTTTTACATACTAAATAGTCTGCTTCAGATAGGTGCTGTTTTTCAGTGGTCCTTTGTGTGGTCCCTGTGTGAAAACCAAGTAAAAGCTTGGTTTTCAATCACTGAACAAATGTAGATCCTGTTTGTTTTAATAGGAATGTTCAGAACTGGTTTGTAGAGGAACCAAAGGTGTGACTCAAAGCCTATAGAAATTGGTGGGAAGATGCTGATTGATTACAATGGGTTTTGTATTAAATCCACTGCCCAATGGGCACTAAGAGTCTCTGGTGTAGGGGTGATAAATGTATATAAAAAGTGGTAATGGGAAAGATATATTATTTTTTAATTAATTTTACATCTTTTTTATTTTTTGAAAGATTTCTCTTTTTGTAGATCAGTTAATCATAGAATCATAGAATCATTGAGGTTGGAAAAGACCTCTAAGATCATCGAGTCCAACCGTCAACCCAACACCACCATGCCCACTAAACCATGTCCCTAAGCGCCTCATCTACACGTCTTTTAAAAACCTCCAGGGATGGGGACTCCACCACTTCCCTGGGCAGCCTGTTCCAATGTTTCACCACTCTTTCAGTAAAGAAATTTTTCCTTACATCCAATCTAAACCTCCCCTGCCGCAACTTGAGGCCATTTCCTCTCGTCCTATCGCTTGTTACTTCGGAGAAAAGACCAACACCCACCTCGCTACAACCTCCTTTCAGGGAGTTGTAGAGAGCGATGAGGTCTCCCCTCAGCCTCCTTTTCTCCAGGCTGAACAACCCCAGTTCCCTCAGCCGCTCCTCATCAGACTTGTTCTCCAGACCCCTCACCAGCCTCGTTGCCCTTCTCTGGACACGCTCCAGCACCTCAACGTCCTTCTTGTAGTGAGGGGCCCAAAACTGAACACAGTATTCGAGGTGCGGCCTCACCAGTGCTGAGTACAGGGGCACGATCACTTCCCTACTCCTACTGGCCACACTAGTTCTGATACAGGCCAGGATGCCATTGGCCTTCTTGGCCGCCTGGGCACACTGCCGGCTCATGTTCAGCCGGCTGTCGACCAACACCCCCAGGTCCTTCTCTGCTGGGCAGCTTTCCAGCCACTCTTCCCCAAGCCTGTAGCGCTGCATGGGGTTGTTGTGGCCGAAGTGCAGGACCCGGCACTTGGCCTTGTTGAACCTCATACAGTTGGCCTCGGCCCATCGATCCAGCCTGTCCAGGTCCCTCTGCAGAGCCTTCCTACCCTCGAGCAGATCAACACTCCCACCCAACTTGGTGTCGTCTGCAAACTTACTGAGGGTGCACTCAATCCCCTCATCCAGATCATCAATAAAGATATTAAACAAGACCGGCCCCAGTACTGAGCCCTGGGGAACACCGCTCGTGACCAGCCGCCAACTGGATTGAAGTTAAGGGAAGATTTCCAAAAGTGGAGGTTAGAATAAGGTACCTGACACCCTTCTGTTATATTATACTGGATTTAAAATGTTTCACTATTTTTCATGTAACAAAAAATTCCTCTCATAATTGCTATTTTTTCCTTTTTTTTTCATATCATAGAAGATGTTTGAAGAGACCAGTCAATTAATTTGAAAAATTATACTTAATTATTGAAATACTTTTTTAACAAATCTGAAACCTAATTATTCTGTGGAGAGTTTTTTCTTCCTAGAAAGTCTTCTCCTTTTTGTTTTGTGGGGATGGAAAGGGAGAAAATCACATGCATTGACTATCTGTAGGGGAAGGAGAAAAATTAAAAAGGAAAATCTACATTTTCCAACTCCAAATTTTTAATTGAGATTTTTCTCCCTTGGAAGACAGACCTTATTTTCTATTTTAAACTTAAATATGATTTTCTTAAACATGCTTTTCACTTTTCTGCCAGAAATTTTGTTACAGCATTTTAAATATAATGATCAATATGGAACTAAATACTTACCTGCTATGAGACTAAAAATGGCATGGTTATATTCTTTATGCTTATGTAGTATATATATAGTGTTTATGTAATAGATATATTAATTTACAACCCTTTACTTTTCTGGTTTTGTAAAGATCATTATAGGGTCTCATTTATGGTTTGATGGGATAAATAGTGTCTCAAGTGTCACAGCTTTTTTCCCAGATCTGTCTGTCTCAGAATTTTAGATCTCCAACTGAAAAATCTTTTCCATTATATCCTGGCTTTCTTCTCCTCCTCCACTTTGTGTTTTATTTGGTTGTCTCTGTTGCCCTATGTTTTTCCATTTTTTTCCTGTGTTCTGAATCCCTTCCCCTCCCATGCAACTATAAAGTTTTGCTGCTCCTCTACCTGCCCCCCCCAAGGGCATTTCAGAATGGATATGGGAAATTGAGAGCTTAATTTCTCACTGCAGTGGTGAAAAATAAAATCTTTATACATACTTCTTTCTCTACTGCAGTGTATCCAGGGTCTGCCTTGAAGCACCGTACGCTCCAGACCTCTCTGTAGAAAGATACCAATACTCAGTGTTGGAGGAGAGACACCTTCCTCTAGTATCCTCTGGACTTCTGTCTCTTGCTCTCTGCTGTGTACTCTGCCTATATTTTCTCCTTTGAAGTGAACAGGGGCCTGTGAGAAAAGTAGGTCGCTTTTGACTCAGAGTGCAAGTTTTCTGGAAGAAAAAGAATGAAATAAAGTCCATGGTTTTTGGAGGGTTTTTTTTAGCTATTGCAGTCTGTTTTCCCGCTAATTTAGCTGATGAATTGATAGGATTTATTATATTTGTTGCTGTTACTCAATGATGACTTTATATTCTAAGACAGTGAGTTTTTCATGTTAAAAGCATAGATTCTGAAATATATGCAGATAGCTTTTCCTCCTTCACATGCCCTGCTGCTACAACTTTATCTCTGTACCAGAACAGAAATAACATGTGTGGTGATAATGTCACAAGCATTTTGCTCATGGATGAATTCCAAAACTCCACAGAATATTTAGTATAAGTTGAAGCTGTTCTGGAAGTTCCTGGCACCTACAATGGTGATAAGCAAAATATGGCATCTCTCCTTTCCATATTGTGCTATTTTCACACATTAAGGCAAAGTTACAAAAGATAGTTGAGCTCATCGAAAAGCTTGTTGTCACTTATAGAAGCAAATCTGGCTCCCATATTCCTCTGACAATGGCTGTGTGATCACTGCCATTGGCTCTGGCACTCATCAGGCATATCCCTTTGTGGATATACTTCCCTTTGCTAACTGAATTGACTTGGGTTTATTTTTAATGGATTAGTTCTTCATCAGGGTGGTTAAATGAACCAATTCACAGAGGAGTGTGCAAATCACTAGAACCAGTGTGAAGTCAGTGTCAGAACTGTGGGAAAATCGGAAGGAGCAGGGTCCCCTCCTTTGGTGTTTAGAAAGCTCCAAGATCTGCTATAATGTACTGTACATCTTTACCCAGCTTTCAGAAGATGAGGAGAATAAACTATGTTGTCATAATGTTCTAGCTGCTAGAGGCTAAAAATATGTACTGCTTGCTTCATCATTTTTTAATTCTTGTTACTTTAAGGACCTAGAATGTTTTCAAGTGCCCTTAAAGTAATTGTTTTGATATGTTTTCTTCTGATCAGTTTTTCTATCCAAGAAGCAGGCAAATCCTCACCCTAGAGATTTTTAAAGACTATTTGTATGGTAGTGAGATATCTGGTTCTTCTTACTTACTGTTTGAAGTTCTTCTTGCTATTTTTTATGTATTAAAATAAATTGAATGCTATAGGAAACAAAATTATTTATAAAGTCTGTTTCATTTCTGATGCTAAAAAAAGTGGAGAGTTGTATAATAAAAGTTTCACACTGATAATAGATGGTGGCAGTTTTTAGAAACATGCTTTGTAAAGAATATAATGATCATGTTAGAACCTGATGAGTAATTTATTGTTTAGTTCAAAGCAGATGTTCAATTAAAAATGTTCAGCCTTGACCTATGATCATTATTTTAAAGTAAAGATCGCGTGAGCAGTTTTGCATTTTGACAGGGAAAAATTATCATTTGACAAAAATAAATTAGTTCATAAATCATATGTCAATTTATTAATGAATTGTTGAATAAAGTATAAGATATTTTTATTAATATTTTCAGTGAGAGTAAAACTTGAACCCAGTCAGCCACTTCTGCTCAATCTCGTTTGCTTTGTTTTAAAGGCTATTAGGACAAATTCTATTTACTTATTTTAAACTGATTGAATAGACATATAAAAAGTGCAGGTGTTACTCCTATTCATATTTGAATTGGAATTCTTTTAAAGAAATCTTTTCATTCCTTACTTTCTACCTAATTCAATGGGTAAGTAACTGCTTCCTTGGAAGGAAAATTGGAAGATCAAACATCAGTTGAATTTTACCAGGACACTGCAGATCGAGCTTGCAATACTCTCAGCTGCAATTCAACACCTTTAATAACTTCTCAACATGTACATGTGCATGCACACATGCACATCCAAAAACTTAAACACTAATTAGATTCAGACTTTGTTGTCTATTACTCAGTAGGGAAGTGTTTTCCCTTTCCATACACTTTTGAAATTTCAAAAATGTTTCTTCTGAACTAGTATGTAAGAAAGAACATTAGAGATTGCGGTGGGTTGACCTTGGCTGGCTGCCAGATGCCCACCCAGCCACTCCATCAATCCCCCTCAACAACAGGACAGCAAGACAAAATAAGATGAAAAAACTCCTGGGTCAAGATAAAGACAGGGAGATCACTTACCAATTACTGTCACAGGCCAAACAGACTCAACTTGGGGAAAATTAATCTAATTAATTGCCAGTTAGAAAGAGTGTTGGATGGTGAGAAACAAAGACAAAAACTAAAACACCTTCCCCCCATCCCCACCCTGTTCTTCCCAGGCTCAACTTCACTCCATTATTATCTCCTCTATCTTTCCCCTCCCTGAGTAGCACAGGGGAGATGGGAATGTGGGGTTGTGGTTGATCCATAACAGTTCCTCTCTACTGCTCCTTTCTCCTCAAACTTTTCCCTGCTCCAGCCTGGGTCCTCCATGGGCTGCTCCAATGTGGGTCCTCTCCATTGCCTGCAATTACTTGAGGGAATATATGTCTACTCTTGTGTAGGGTCCTCCATGGGCTACAGTGTGGATATGCGCTCTAGCATGGTCCTCCATGAACTGCAGGGAAATCTCTGCCACATTGCCTGGAGCACCTCCTCTTCCTCCTTCTCTGACCTTGATGTTCACAGGTCTGTTTTTCACACTTTTTTTTTCCTCACTCTTCACTGCATGTGCAGCATTTTGCCCCTTCTTAAATATGTTTTCACAGAGGCACCACCAGATTTGCTGACAGGCTCAACTGTGTCCTGCAGTGGGTCTGTTGTGGAGCTGGCTGGAACCAGCTGTGTCCAGCACAGGGCAGTCCCTGGCCTCTCCTCACAGAACCTCTACCACTACCAAAACCTTGATACCTGCACCCAATGCACACATGAAATACACATATTACAGAGACTCACTTTAACTCACTGCCTAGAAATTGATTGATTTCTTGAATTGTGAGATTTTCATATCCCTCCTAAAACTCTAGCAATTCTTCCACTGATATACTGCTAAACTCTGAATTTACCTATTAGTTACATGTCCAATCCCTTTCTGAATCCTTCTAAACTCTTGGATTAATAAAAGAGCTAGTTCAACAAGGTAATTGAACTTCATCTTATCAGTTTTAATTTGCCACTTTTAAATTTTATAGAATTCTTTCTATTATTATGAAAGAATTAGTAGCTTTTCTTTAAATTAAAATAGTTATTTTTCTAATAAAGTATAGCAGAACACTAGCAAAAAGAGCATGATGCTTGATTATTTGAGTACTATAAGAAAATATGTACTGGGTCAATGGAAAAAAGTTTGAAGTAGGAAGGATTAAAAAGGAATATTCTATTACAATTTTAATTATTCTGGACTATTTTACTTTCTAATATAATGCTGGAAAAATAGTTAGAGCATATCTGCAAAAAGATAGAAATGCAAAGTGTAATTCATTATTTCTCCCTCCAAAATTCATTAATAAGTGTGAGTAGTGGCTTGATTGCCATCATGAGCGATTGTGTAATCCAATTCATCAGAATTCTTCTGGAGCGTATTTGATCCTCTCTTGGATTAACTACTGTTGCTCCTTGACTTTTTAGCTTTTGGTGCTCTTGGAACTTGCTGTTTGGACACGGTCTGTTCTGCTCAAAGGTCAGAAAGGCATGGAGGCATAGATGGGTGCATAGAATATGGATGTGAGAAAAGGCCACAGCATTGAAGAGTTAAAGGGAAACTAGTTTTGCTCTGACGGTTAATAGAACAGTCAGAAATATATAATCACGGAAATATTGTTGATGTGATCCATCAGATTAGATATAGGACTCATATTCAGAAATTCAAATTCATATGTACAATGTAAATAGTAGTTTTTTACTCTCAGAAATATTCTGGTGTACTCATTTTAAAATATTCTCTTTCTTTAATGTGAAACTTCATTTTTATCATTTTTCTATCTAAACAAGATATAAATTTTTAAAAAAAACCTCTGAAAACCCACCCCAAATTTATATTGGAAACTAAGGAAAGTAGGGTGTCTTTGTGCAAATGTAGAAATACTTTTGTAAGATCTGTACAAGAAATAAATAGTAATATGTACTAACAAAGGTTTATAGCTGGTTTACATAGGAATCAGTTTATTTTTACTGGAGTGGTGG
Source organism: Aptenodytes patagonicus (assembly GCF_965638725.1). NCBI lineage: Eukaryota > Metazoa > Chordata > Aves > Sphenisciformes > Spheniscidae > Aptenodytes > Aptenodytes patagonicus. Next base: position 17,442,701 of record NC_134950.1, read on the forward strand.
TAAAGAATAAAATTCATTCATTTGTTCTAGGAGTTCTACAGTGAAATTTATCTTTCACCATCAGTTTTGTAGGTTGACATGTTAGACATTGTGTTTCTCAACTTTGGCAACCTCTATATTTCCTTAGTATCGTCCTCTGAGCTTTGTTTTTTTCCCCCTCCCCTCAACTAGAGGCTCTGGGGAGACCTTATTGTGGCCTTTCAGTACTTAAAGGGGCTTATAAGAAAGATGGGGACAGACTTTTTAGTAGGGCCTGTAGTGATAGGACAAGAGGTAATGGTTTTAAACTAAAAGAGGGTAGATTTAGACCAGATATAAAGAAGAAATTTTTTACACTGAGGGTGGTGAAACACTGGAACAGGTTGCCCAGAGAGGTGGTAGATGCCCCATACCTGAAAACATTCAAGGTCAGGTTGGATGGGGCTCTGAGCAACCTGATTTCGTGAAAGATGTCCTGCTCATTGCAGGAGGGTTGGACTAGATGACCTTTAAAGGTCACTTCCAACCCAAACCATTCTATGTTATGATTTTATTTAAATTAAGGACTGTGAAAAAGAACTGTCTCTCTACAGTTTAGGGCTTTTAAAACAAGTCTGAATCCTGGTCTCTTGCTCTTTGGACCTGTTCCTTCACTGGGAGAACAGCACTTTCCAACTTCAGTGTGTGTTGTGAGAATAAGCATGTTAGAAATGCAAGGTCCTCTCTCCTGTGGTATTTGTGATCACTTAGCTATGTTACTTAGATCAGGAGAAAGAGGCTATTATCACACAGAATAATTTGAATCTGACATAGTATGTCTCACAGACAATTAAGCATTGGATCTGACTACACAGAGAGGCTGGGCCACCTCCATCCTTGTAGATATTCAAGACTTAACTGTATAAAGCCCTGAGCAACCTGGTCTGACCTCAGACCTGACCCCACTTTGAGCAAGAGGCTGGAATAGAGACCTCCTGAGGTCTCTTCGAACCTGAATTATCCTGTTATCTTGTGTTGTGGAATGAATATTTTGGGATATCCAGGCAATCTTTTTATAGTAACTTTCCTGTGTATTTTTCATATTTTCAGTAGGACAAGTTTTCTATTTATTTATTTGGGAACACTAATGTAATTTTAGTAAACTGCATGGGAAAGCCAAAACAAGAGTGAAAACAAATCTCCTTTCTCTTGTGGTATTCATCCTAGTTTATAGTGGACACTGAGAAAGTAAAAGATGCTAAAATGATTAGAGCTGAATCTCAAGCATTAGGCTGTGGAATTTGATATAGGAATCCAATAGCATGAGATATACTTCAGACTGAATGACCTGTATGACTTCGTGTGTGGAATATGGACTATTCAATTTTAGCGAAGGAGGAGAAGTATTGGATCAATATGTTCTGGGCTACTTTAAAGGTGAATGGTCTTATTCAGAAGCAAAGGTATATGTAGATAACAGTTGTAGGTAACATTTTTTAAAGTAATTTAATTCTTTAACTCCTTCATAAACAGAAGAGCACCACTGATGTTTAAATAATGTTTTTAATGTCATAGATGTCATCAAAGATCTTGGTAGTGAAATGCATATCTTAATTTTTAAAAGTGTATTACCTTGCCTTTCCTAGTTTTTCTGTTGACTACCTATTATGACTGACTGCTACTGCTACTTAACTAGTTTTCAGTTCTTTTGGAACTTTCTACTGGTAGATGCTTAGCCTGCTGTTCAGAGATCAGAGATGCCTACATGTCTGATGAATCATTATGGAAGAAACACAAATAAAAAAGACCACAAAACAGACTGAAAGGGAAACAGATGCTAGATTTTGCATTGCCATGAAAGAGGGCAACCAGAAATATGCCAATAGGGAAATATGTAATTTTAACATGGCAGTCAGAATCTGGGATGCCAAATTGAACACACTGAACATTTAAAATTCATACTTTATTAGGTAATCATATTTTCTTTTCAATATCTCAGTACTGAAAATAAGAAAATTCCATGACATGTACAAGTAAGGGGCTAGGGCCCTCAGAAACAAATATTTGATGAGTATTAGAAGACAAAAATAAAACTGTGCCTAGAAAAAATACTGAAGAATCCTTTTATTTCAGTCAACCAGATGCTGATCACAACAAATGCAGTAGCAAATTGGCTGAAAATAGCATGCTTTTATCTTAGAAAATGCAAATAAGCAATTCCTTCTGCTGAGGGCATCTATGATTCCCCCCCCCCCCCCCCCCCCCCCCCCCTTTCCAATAATCAGAGCTAGTGGGAAAATGTTAAACAAGAGTTTGGCAGGCAAAAGACCTGATTTCACTAAATTTGAAATTGAATCAGTGTAACATTAGGCTAGTCAGATGTTAAATCTAATCATCTGCTACTTAGAAAATGAATAGAAGTGTATGTGAATGCACAAACACACAGACAGGACTCCACCAGCTAATAATGAATTCATCAGCATGTAGTCCAACAAGGCCAAGCCCCAGCAGTACCTTACTAAGTTTAAGTTATATTTATTTGGTAAGCATTAAATGGTAGCGTCTGCATAAACAGTATGTAATAAGTTACTGGACATAGCAGCAAATAACACCATTGGTAGAAGGTTTGTATTTAGTTTAATGGGAGAAATCCACTGGTTATGCAGTTTCATTTGTTTACGTACTATGGATTTGAAGAATAATATTCTTTGAAGATTATCAAGTTGTATATGTATCATCAGGACCAAAATTTCATAGCGGAAGAAAAAGAAAAGTTGCATTAATATTATAAAAGCAAAAGCTATAATTAGAAATATTGTATCTGTGCTTTGAATATATCAGATATTTCAATTTCCTGAAAACAGCTAAATATGGAATAACATTTCTGTTGTCTTCAGAAAGTTTGGCTTTATCTGTGGGGAAGATTCTCAGTGAAAGTACAAAAAATTCATTTTACCTACTTTTATTTTATACTTGGCATTTTGCTTATTATGCCTATTCTTTTTCAGAATCCATCTTCTCTGTTTGACATTAAGGGAAAACAGTTCTTTGGAGATCAAACTAAAAGAATGGATGGATTTTGATACTCTTTCTAATTTTACAAAGTTATAATAAGTTGACACATTGACATGTTTTATGTTTCTGCATTATTTTATATAAATTAAGGACAAGCATTTCTTACACCTTTCAGATTAGCCTAGAATTCTTCCTGTTGTAAAATTCCTATGAGCTAATCCAAAGTTTATTGAGATCAAGCGAAAGACTACTATTCACTTAAAGGATCTTTTCGTGAATCTCCTTGTATTCTACCCAACCCAAACTGAAATATTCCAGATTAACTGTATTTTCTTTGGAAATTAGTAACAGACTGTAGAAAAGCTAGAATTTTGTGAACCTGGGGAAAAAAAAAAAAGAAGCCTTTAAAATACATTTTTTAAAAATTACATATTTAAAAGAATAATCAATGTTTTGTCAGACAGCAACTATCAAAGATACACAGGCAATGAGGAAATGCTGTCATTTATCACACTACAATCTCAAGTAAACAATTTATCTAGGAGTACTTTTGTATGACGAATCAAGCCTGCTTTCCATCATTTTAACTTTGCACTTATGAAAAGATTGCTCTAATTTAATCCTGCAGTTGGGAGCTTGTCTTTCCTTAAGGGCTTGTGAGTTTAAAGTCCAGCATGCAGCTAAAAGTTCACTTGATATATGATTAAAGGTTTATCCCAAGGATCACAGTAGAAGCAGAAATGATTGATAAAACTTCAGAAATTTCCAGTCAGAACCCTTAAAAGCTTAGAAACCATAAATCTAGGATGATTTGTCATTACTAAATGATGATATAGATGACTAAAAAAGAGAGAGTGAGAGAGATTATAACTACTCTTGAAGTGTCTTTTAAAATTCACTTAAGAAAAAGGAAAACAGACAGAGATTCAACTGTTTATTATTGTATGCACATTTTTTTTTTGTGAATCTACAGCATGTGCCGAAACATAGTAACTCATAGAAAGAAGAGACACAGTGACACACCCTGTAAATGGTGTATTTGAAAGAAAATAATTATGTAATTTTCAGTCCCTTATAAAACCAAAAAATATTACTACAGATTTTCATATAGATTCAAACATAATCAACATTTCTTAGAATTTATTTATTATATTTTAATTAATGGTGACAGAATATTTAGAAATTCCTGCAGACATAAGACAATGTTTTGTTGCAGACTGCATTTGACCTTTTCCATTACTGAAAAAAAGTATAAGGATGGAGTCAGAGAACTTCCCCACATATGACACAGATTCCTTCAAAACTAGTCTCAGCTGGAAACAGACAACCTTTAGTCATTTCATTTGTACATCGGGAAATTTTCTGCGCTTGCATCCTGAGTATTTAGATCTGAGGACTGAAATAAAATCTGTCTTATTTTGCCAAGAAGTCTTAACAAATAAAAATATAACAGTGAATATAACAGTTTTTATTACTAATCCACTTACAATATTACTAACACTCATAGTCCAAGTAACTAATTATTACAGAAAAATTTTATTGATAATACAGTTAAAATTGTACAGAAACTTCCTAGAATCTACCTCTTTTCTCTGGTGGTGTTCTCACCCTTCTGATGTCCCTCTGGATCCTCAACAGCTTTGGTTTTCCTCAGGAGGATAAAGGTGGCACCAGGGGGTAGTTGTGGTAAACAACCTGCAGGATGAACTCTTTGCCAAGGAGTATGATGGTGATGATGGAGATTTTCTTCTCCTCAGTCTTGGGTCTACTTGGGGTTATTTATACACATATCTTTAACCATATCTCATATGCCCTTTTCTCTGGCTCCCAGTTACCAAGTGTTTCTGTTCTCCATTCATTCTTATACAGTGAGGTGATTATAAAAACATTGCCATATTCACGTTACTGAAACTACTTTACAAAACACCGTAACTTTGCAAGCAAATAATATCTAAATTCTAAATACATATTATGTTTCCACCTGAGATTTTTAATTTACTACTGGAGTTTCAGAATTTCTATAGACAAGAAGTTTTTCAGGAAGAACATCTGATCTTTCTGATGTAGAGGAGCTGAATGAATAAAAATATCTCTCAACCTTTTCCTGCACTACCAGAATTATCTGTAGTCTTTGGATATCCACCCAACTAATTTCATACTTCACATTCACAACTTCAAAGTCTACTAGGTGGACACATAATGTGTCTATTTCCTGTGGTACCTGACAAAAGGTACCTGACAAGCTTGCTAAGACACCAGCAAGAACAAAGCAAACATACGCATTAATATGCAGTGTATTAATTTACAAATTTGTATCACTGTTGTATGTTGGAGAGCATTCTGTAGCTGAACTGCAGCACCTCAATCAAATATTCCAGTAGAAAGTTGCAATTCAAAATTTCATTTTTTTTTAAGAGTTGAGACAGAAATAAGTATATTTCCTTCTCAGACTTCTGTAGATATTGTCTTTTGTTTCCCATGGTTTCTCACCACAGGAGCCAGTATCAGTTGCTTATGGGATCTCTATGTATTTCATGGAACACTAAATAAGCCAATTCCAAAACCGAAAATGGAAAGAGGATAAGGACTGGGTGAATGAAAATCCCACAACAACAACAAAAAAAAAAAAAGACGACCACCTGTCTTAGTATACATTTCTTCTGCCAAAGTGGTAGACTATAAAGGGGTGATTGAAGTGCCTAACATAACATGTAGGCACATCTAGAATCCCTAAGGGATCCTGCCCAGCCTCCAGCTCTCCAGAAGACCATGGGTCTCATGTTGGTCCAATGTCATATCTACCAGCTCCGTGCTGATGTCTCAAATACCTCACGGTGTCTAAAATAGCAGTAACAAGACACCTGAATCACTCCATTAGGTATTTTAAATTTGAAAAAAGTTGATGCAAATGGAATGAAATATGCAAATGGAATGTGAGAGAAAATTGCTGTAGGGAAAAAAAAAATCTCAGTTACTACAGGAAATTTGAATTTTAAATTTGTTTAATATGCAGATGATACCAGCTTAAGGAGATGACTACTTGTTTTGCATAAGCGTCCCACCTATAAGTTTTGCTTTTGCCAGGGTACTCTCTTTAAGTTAGCCATTTAGTTGTGACTGGCCTGAATAAGTGACAATCAGACCTATGCACATAGATTATTTTACAGGCGTTTTGCTGCTTACCTGACATCTCTCTCCTGCAGTTATTATGTACTTGCTATGTTTCATTTTAAATGGCAAAGAAAACTATTCTAGCTAACATTTACAACTTTTTGTAGAGTTTTACACACAAATGAGACTTAAGTTCTAAGATCAATGTCCTGTAGTACCCAATGAATAATACTCAAGTATTAGGTTACTTCAGTTGTCTGAGCAAATTATATTACATTCCCTTTTGATAAATTATAGTATTTTACCAAGTGATATTCACACGTTGTTGTGTTTTTACTTGTTAAAAATTTTAAATAATTTTGCATCCACTAAACCACAAATAAAACCTCTGCATTTTTTCATATAAAATTAAGTGTAGCAACCAAATTAAAGAAACAAGCTGAACCTTTCTGAGTAAATGCAGCATAATGATGGTGACAAAAGGCACACCCCTGAAAGCTAAATGGTATCAAATGGCTCTAATAATGATCTGTTTTGCATGAGGAGCTGTAATGCTTGCCATGCTAGTAACATATATGTTCGTTTTAAAAATCCCCTACCCATCTAAGCTGTGCATATGTACCAGTCATAAAATTAAATAATTTGGGATAAATGTGTATTTCTTCTCTGCTGGATATGAGTTTATAACCACAATTCCCTCAAATCATTGAGTAGCTAAATACATACCAGCTAGACCTGCTGTGTGCTGCAAATTAAAGTTTTATTCAAATTATTGGCTTAGTTTTATGGTAGGTCAGCTTACTTTCAAGTGGTGATACTTACCAATGAATTAATGTATTTATTGGTTTATGAATAAGCTATGGGAAAATTGCACTGATATTGACTTGTCAAAGAATTATGCATATGCCTATTTGGGAGAGGGAAGCATTTTATTAATTTCTTTTATTGTTAGAATAAAAATATATACTTATAATCAAATAAAAGAATTTATTTCCTAAATCCTAAATATTCTGTAAATAATTCTCCATCTTTGCATATTAATATAAATTATTTAATCTAGTCTTGTTTTGATGACATTATTCATGAAGATGCCAATGACAAAACAAAGAATATGTTTCTGGATACACACACTGATGACGCTGCATATATATAGAACTGTATATACACTTCTTCAACTGTCATTGTTACTTTTGTTCATGTTTTTCAATTTTCTGGTCATTATGCTGTGAGTAATATTATTTTATCATTTGGCTTTCATACCTGTCATGATTGTAACCAATAGTATACATTGACTATTGCAATGTCTTTAACAATGGTTTCAGTAAGGGCATAGGGTAATGAATGAATATTCCCTGGAAAAAAAAGAGACAGACTATTGTGTTGGTTTTTTGTTTTTGGTTTTGGTTTTTTTGCCAAAGATTGCTCAAGCATAAACAACAATATAACACCCATTAATTTAGGGTGTCTGTTAAGAACACCGAGTAGATAGTCATCAGAGAACAATATAAAACTTGTTATGATCCCCACAGCAAATGAGTCACATGGTAAATTACTGGTACACTATATAGAACTCATCTAAAGGTATCTTAACGTTAACAATAAATAAAACATTAAAATAAATGCTAATATTCCAATTACAATAATTTTTTAGGAAATAATTTCCTGACCTTTTGAATTCTGGGCTTCTCATCACGCTCTGTCCTTCCTTCTGGTGAGACTACAAATACTGCTAATGGCAAGACATAACTTACGGTTCATTTCAGAACAAGGCTGAGACTGAATTTCAGTACAAGCAGCAGAAAATGCATTAAAGCAACTTTAAAAAACATTGGTGTTTGCAGTACTTATATCAAGCAAAATTAAAAACACATACCTTTTCTTCCAGTAAAAAATATCAGTGTTTACATCTTTTTTGTAACTGTCCACAAGACTAACTTATGAATTGGGTGTTCTGGAATCCTATAAAAATGTATTGCAAACAAATGTCTCTGTGAGTCTTATTGAATACATAGCTGTTTTACAGTAGGTGTTTAACAAAGTAGTGAAGAGTTTTGGAGGTTGTTTGTCTGTGTGTACACTAAATTCTATATTTCACATATAACAAATCAAAACATGGTCATGAATGTATGTATTAAAAAAAAAAAAAAAGAAATGGTGAATTTATTCTAAGAATGGAAAGGGAAAAGGTAAATCTTGAGCAACCTGGACTAACTCTCATGTTAAGACTACTTTGAGCAAGAGGTTGGACTATCTGACCTCCACAGGTCCCTTCTGACCTAAATTTTTCTAGAATTCTAAATTCAAAGTAATAAGTAAAGATAGGGCTTGGCTACAAACACATGAAAACAATTTCATGTTAATCATTAATAAAATAAATCATCCTAATCTGCTACACAATTTGCCACTCATGGCTAACTGGGCTCCAAAGGTATGTCTAGATTTCACTGGTGAGTATACACAGCTAAATTATTCAGCTTGTTCTTTACATATTTTTGACAGGTAAGTACTATGGGTTTTGTTGGTCTGGTATGAACCCTGATGAGGTTATTCTCCTAGAATAGAGAAGGTAAGTGTTACCATATGTACGTCAACTGAAAACAATATGTAGAGCTGAGTATCAGTAGAGCATATCAACAGTGCTATGAATACACAAAAATTGTCCTTTCATCTGTGTCTCAAACATAGTGGGTTTAATAAAACAAAACAAAACCAACCAACCAACCAACCAACCAAAAAAACCTCACAACCCTGTAATTCCTTGCAAGAGAGCTTTCTTTATGGATGTATGATTTCACAATGATGCTCTTTGGATTTCCTCTTTGAGTTGAAAGCAGAAATATCTTCTCTGAGGCTAAAGTACATAGTTTAAATAATCTTAAATTCCCTCATTAAAGTGAATCATGGTCCCCTTTCTTTCATCATATTGCTGTAGAAAATTCATCCACTACAAAGTTTCAAAGAAGTCTGTGTAAAATATATAATGCAATAGATGTTTGAACATAACCCTAAAGAGTGTAAATTGGCTGGCGGTTTGTGGGGCTTTTTTTCATCTACTGATAATCTGGACCATTTTTAAAGTCCAGTTTCTCTATCTACTATCATCTCTATTAAGTAGAGTTTCCTCAAACTGATGTACCTTACCTGGTTCAGTGTCCATGAAAGCTGTTAAAATTTTATATTGATTCCTTAAACTATCATATAAAAACAATTTTCTCAAGTAATATAAACTATATATTTTTAAGTCAGTTGACCTTTCCGTGATGAAATATTGTTTGGAACAGCAACCTGTCACACACAGTTTTATTTTTCAGATCATTAACTGTGAGTTGTGCTTTTTGTTTCTTAGGTTAACAGGATTTCATCTTCCTCCACCTGTGACAAGTACAAAATCTGTATTTTCACTGCGCTTGACAAGTGACTTTGCAGTTAGTGCTCACGGGTTTAAAGTTTACTATGAAGGTAAGACATTTTTAACAAAAGATTCTGGATTTTTTTCCCCTGATCTCTATACATAATAAAACTAAATGTCCCACAAAAATGTGTACAAATATAACCTTATCCAAGTTAAAATGTTTGCTTTTCATGCAGTCATTCAGGTGCATAGACTCACATCTGAAACCAAAATATTTAAAACTCTACTGTCTACAGTACCATCCAGACACAAATGTTTTATGACCTTTACTTTAATAATGCCAAATTCTTTAAATTCTGAAAAACTTAATCATAATCTTTCTGGTCCTTCTAAGGTATGCTTGTTCAAATTCTGCCAAGACATTATTAGTTACTCTTGAATTTCACTATAGTTGAATTTATATCTGCAAGTTTTATGGACGGATTCCTTTTCATACTTTTGCATAGGAGAAATGCTGACTCAGTTCTCTGAACTGACAGAAAGCTACTTCCCTATTGCAGTTTTCACAATTGCCTACAGTTTTCACACAGACACTGAAGTAAATGAGCTGGCATGTGTATTCCTGAAGTCCGGAAGTTCATAGTATTGTATGTATGTTCCAGGAAGGATCTTGTTTATAATCAAGCTCACTTTAGCCATGCTTGAAGAGTTGGAATATATCATCCATCCATTTTTTTAATCAATTTCTTGGCACTGGGACTATGAACTCTAACACGTATTTATAGGATATAAATAGAAACTATTGTTTTCCTCTTTTTTTTTTTGTTTGGGTTTTTTTTTGTGTGTGTGTGTGTGTTTTTTCCCCTTTCTTAAATTGATGTAAAGACACTTGATCTTTCTGCTTCCATTAAGTGTCTCTGTCAGCAAGCCAGGAGCTATAGTAAACTGCCTGGAGAAACTCTGAGGCCATTGTTGTACCCTGCTCGGTCCCACCTGTAACAGAATCTATTCTCTGAGAAAGTAACTAGCTGAGTAACACTTTGACAGCTAGGAAAATATCTGAAAACTGGTAATGCAATGAAGGGCTGCTATAGAAATACAGCCCAGAATCACCCTGTAGTAAAATGTATTCAGCCGTTGACATAATTTACCTTCAGGTATGATGCATTAGAATGCTACTTCATATAGAAATTCCCTCCTATATGTACTTATGTAAAGATATGTAATGAAAAACATAAAAGAATTTTCAGGCCCTTCTTGTCCCTTGAGTTATTATAGAAAATAAATGAAGCAATTACACACCTCTTTTTTCTGGCTTGCACACAAGCAAGAGGTAATTTACAAAATAGAAATTCAAGCTATGTGTAACTGGTTTTGGCTGGATCATAGCTACTTTGTAGTCTGTTAATTCAAGCTAAGTATAACAATTTTTTTTGGCTACATTATAGCTACTCTGTAGTCTGTTAATTTTTCAAGTGTTCAGTACCTTTGTTCAGCAGCAGCGTTATTACAAAAAGATTATATAGAAATGTACTATGCAATTCCTATGGATTTTTAACTATGCAAAATATAGTATATACTTCTCATGCATATTATGAAAATATGTAGCATTTTTTATCATTGATTTGGTGCCATAAATTGGGAAATTCAAAATCACTATATATGGTATCAGCTGCTGTCCTTATACATTGTTTGCCAAAAGGTTTTGCACTACTAATGCTAACAGATGGTGTACAATGCATTTCAGCTATGATAGAGAATGATTAAACATAAAATGGAAGATCACCAATAGAATTCAGTTTGCACGTATGACTGACTCCTCACATAGTTCCTTTCTAGGCTAAAATAACATGCTGATTAATAGAACTCAAGCTCCCAAATCACTGACAAGTGTGGGAAAATTCTACCTTCAACCACAGAAATCAGCATTTTAGAACAAAACATAAACTTGCTACCTTGAATTTGATACTCATCTTTTTTTGAATCTGAGGCTTTATTTTGTGAAATCAGAAATATTGAAAGAAGTTAGGCTAGGCCCTAGAGTTTTAGTTCGCTGGAATCTCCTTTCCCATGGCCAGATCTACTTTTTTAAGAGCTGCATCAAGGCAGCTTCATTCAGTGAGAATTTTTTCTTTCAATTCCTGTTTTTCTGACTTTCTATAAAGCTACCTGTCTTTATACCCAGCTAGCAAAGAAATGAAAACTCATTACGTTACATTCATTTCATGCATCATTCCTTGACGTGAGAGAACAGATGTACTTAAATGATAATCACATCAGGGCAATCTCCATTTCTGTTCTTGTAGTCTTTGTGAATGTGTATAACCCTGCAATCAACATTTTCAGATCTGGTTCTACCTAGTATCCAATTTTCAAAAATTTTGATTGCCCAGTAGCTCCTTTTTAGCTTCCTGATGAAACATCTGCATACTTAGTACCTCTAAATATCAGACCACATACTTAAGTGCTTCATTGTGGATTTGTAATTTGAAACCTAAAATAGAAATTATTAGCAACCTATCATTGCAATAAAGCAAAATGATAGACAGAGATAACAGGAGAGGGCAGGATGAGCAGTAGAGATGTATCTGAAGGGATTAGATCCAGGTGTGATTTGAAAAAGAAGGAACATACCTTTCATAATCAGTGATCATTTCAAATACTTTCCTTTGAAATGTTTGGAAATAAAGGACATAGACAGATGGTTATATGAGACACATTACTGTTCACTGTCTTTAAAAAACAAAAACAAAAACAAACAAACAAAAAAACAAACAGCAAACCCCGAAATAAATAAAGCCCACCAACATCTTTTATTCTGACCTCTCATCCTCCTTGACTTATTTGCAGTCGAGCTAAAAGTTGACAAGAAACTCCAGAGTACCTGGCAGAATCTGTGGGAACTATGAATCAACTGTGGACTTTCTTTCCTTAACATAGAGGAACATATTAATTTTCTGGTCTCCCAAGAATAAAAGTGTGTATGAAAAGATATAAAATTATATCATTGACAGAACTACTATGCTGGGCCATCATATGTAAGCCCCTGCAATTGCATCCAGTCAAACTAAGTACACAATAGACCACAGAAATACCCACTCTGGCCTCCTAGCATCAATATAATAAGCCTCAGTCTGAACCCTCTGTCCCTCCATCCTTCTCTCCTTCTCTCCTTCTCTCTTTCTTTCTCTCCTCCTCACCTTCTTTGTTTCCTCAATGTCAAGTGGCATATTTGGGTTAGCCTTGGTACTGTTGTGCATGTACTTCTTTATGTTCAGTTTCTCTATTATTTGGGAAAGAACACATCTGAGAAATTCACGTCTCTATATAGCATAATACCCCTGGACAAAAAAGATTTCATGAGAGAAAACTGAAACAGATTACTCAAAAGAAAAAACTTCTCTTACAGTGACAACAGAAAATGGTGAGATGCATTGAAAATTAAGGAGGGATTTTAAGAAAAAAACTTGAGCTACAGTAATTACCAGCAGCAATTTATCATTTCATCACTGTCTAGCAACACAGCTTTGCTGGCTGGAGTGAGAAATGAGGAAGTTACAAGTCTGCTGATTCCATGCCTGTGTTTTTCTGGAGAGGTTTCTGGCATCTTTTCTTTTTTTTTTTTTTTTCCCATAGCTTTCAGGGTCTGTGTAACATGTATGGGTATTAATGTATGGAGGAGAAATGCTATACTTAATCCCCTCTTTCATAATTTAGGCCAAATCACAATGTAGCTGTGTCCTTTTTATTTTATTTCTGATAAGATTATTTTAGTTTTGGAGTAGAAGAATTTGATGCACTTTTCCATTTCCTGTTGTCCTGAGATACATAAGCAACTTTATTCATTGAGAGCATGAGAGGGGAAATACAGCTGCTGAGAAAGAAAGCAACATAGCAGCTTTGCCCAGATAGCAAGGGGCTTCAGTGAACCTAGTCCTGCTTTGAACAGTGCTTCCTTTTGTTCTTACTGGGTTATTTACAGCTATTAAACAGGTAGCTGACATTGTTAAAATCATTTACTTCATTAACAAATTTCCTGCTAGAATTTATGGCAATCTTTATTCAAGGTAAATATGATAGATATTTTTGTGCTATTTGATCATGGGGAAGAAAAAAAGCACTTAATATATAGATTATTCTTATAGTGAAAACTCTGAATGTCCTAGAGATTAATTGCAATTAATTATAATAGTGTTATGAAATATAATTTTATCTGTTTTGTACTGCTACACATCTTTTTAAAGCTGAATTATAAAACTGAATTACTAGACACTGTATAAATAATGAAAAGGTCTTCATGTTTGTACTGGAGTGGTGCTATAGGAATTCAGCAATTCTGCTGAAATGCTTTTGAGAGGGGTTTGAAAGCAATGTTAAAAATTCAAGACTGATCTCAGCTTTACAGATAATGGTGGGGGGGCAGGAAATAAGGGAGCAGATGGTGTTTATTAACAGAATAGGATTTCCATCTAGTGACTTCTAGGGACCCATCATGCATTTCTTTCAGCAATATTAAGAAAAATTGGTAGCTGATGTACAGGATTATTGAAGCATGTAGATCAGAAATACTAGTAGGACTTAAATGTACCCAGATGTGGATGGTAAAGATAATTTTGGCAGTTGGTATAGAGCTACAGAATGTGAACAAATAGGATAATCTATTTTTAGCTCTCCTGCATATCAGAATTCAGAAATGTGGCTACACATAATCTAAATCTTGGATTTAGGTAAGATTCATGAAGTAATAGCTGTATTAAGCTAATAATATCACTACTAAATTCATATAAAAATTTAAAGGAGTACTAATGAATTATTGTTTAATGTTGGAGTGGTCTCTATAAAGGGTCCACTCAAAAAGTGTTTGCCAGGTTGGAGTTGTAAAAGCCATAGACTTTAAGCTGTAAAATTGTCACCAGGCTTACTACCTGACAGATACTACAGGCTTCTTTTGTTGTTGTTCAGATTTTGCCATAGCTATTTTGGGTATGGCTGCTCTCTGTCATAAGATTGCTTCAGCAAGCCCTTAATAAAAATGGAATTAAACTGAGTTTGCCTCGTGTTTCTGAAAGAAAAGTCCACAAAGGAAAAAAAAAAAAAAAAAGAATAATTAAAATAGAGAATGCTTAAATTACCTAAACAGGTATATTTCTATATTCATCATAGAAACTCCTATTTTGAAAATGAAACATACTAAATCTAACAAAGAAACATACTAAACATAAGAAGGCAATCTAAAATCTGATTTTTTTACTTCCATTCAACCTGTTGGATAACAAGAAAAAAAAAAAGGTGCTGGAGTTTCTTTCTTTTGGCTGAATGTATGAGTATCTGCCACATTGTCTAGGAAGTCACATAAAATTATCTAGCATATCCTTTTGGTCTTGGAATACTAACTGTGGATGGAAAACATCCCAACAATGCCTGTTCATAGACTTGTATCTACTATCCACAGCATGTGATGCAGAAATAAAATGTCTGTATATTCAGGGAAATAAAAACCATGAAAGATGCTTATCAGGCTTTGACTTTATTGTACCATTCTTCAAGATAGTCATTAATGTGGCAGGCAGTTCTGAACTCCCTTGGTATAGGGAAGGCAAAGGGAAAGTTACAATTTGAAATATTTTAAAATTAATTTAGTAAATGAAGGGGAGTTATCAAATCATGAGCAAAGCTTAGAGAAAGAATAAATAAATATGTAAGCTATAAAATATGGTGCTAGGTAATGTTGCAAAGTGATTTTTTTATATTGATGTGTTTGCAGTGTAACTCCACTAAGAGAAGTAAAGTTACACAAATTTTATGCTGTGATTAACAATAGCAGAATATTATCCTGCTTTTGATCATGTTATTGATTCTTCAGCATCAATCCAGACAAGAAAAAGCAAAACAAGAATCCTACCCTATTAAAAGTTTCAAAATATCTCAGATATTTTATCTGGTAAAACTATAAATTAATATTCTTTCCCATGTATCATACCGAGATATATAGCCACATGACATCTTCCTAGCCAATGTTTTTTAAAATCATAAGTAACATTTCCAAAATACACTCTGTCGATTAATACTTAACATTGTCACTAAATAAAATAAGTATTGGCTGGGAAAATACTTTTTTTTCTTCCAGTTGATCCAGTGTAGCCTGTGTGTCACAATACATCATTGCCTCAGGTCTATCATGCTAATCCTAAAGCCAGAAGTACTTGTAATGCTGTAGCACAGAAAGGAATCACTCTTTAACCACTCGAGTGGTTAAACATTGGAACAGGCTGCCCAGGGAAGTGGTTGAGTCCCCATCCCTGGAAGTATTTAAAAGACATGTAGATGCAGCACTTAGGGACATGGTTTAGTGGGCATGGTGGTGTTGAGTTGACGGTTGGACTCGATGATATTAGAGGTCTCTTCCAACATTAATGATTCTATGATTCTATGATTTATGAAATCAATACCAGATTGCCTTGGTGCTTATTAATTTTAAATGTTTTACCTATATGTTGCATTGTTCCCACCATTCCTGTATAGATCCAGAGAAAGTAAAGAAAAATAGGCTTGTGGACTTAATCTGGTTAATTTTTATTGCATTTCACACCATTTTCTTGATACTGCAATCACTAATTTGGATTTGGCTAAAGAATGTCTTCTGGAAACAAATTCAGCTCTTGAAGACATCAAGTTTTAAGGAAACTATCACTTTCTTTGATTCCATTGATCACTCTGACTCACTTAGAAGTAAGACTTTTTAACTCTGATTTTTAAACTTCCAGTCACTGGCTCTTGTTCTGCTTTTATCTGCTAAATTACAGAGCCCTTACTATTAGCATCTGTTAGTTCTTATGCTGGGTTCTTAAGTCCTACAATAAAATCACACACTTCAGAGTATTCTTTCTCTTTAATATGGGCATTTAAAGTCTTAACAAAGTATTTTGTTCCAAATCACAAATTATTTTGTGCTATTCTTCTGCATTTTCATCATTTTGCGAGTGTTGTGATGTCTGTGTGGAAAATGTGTCTGGTCAGTATGCTCGTCTGGCTGAGCCCTGCATCTGATCACCACAATCTGTCCTATCTTATTAAATCCTTTTTTAACTCTCAGTGCAATCTCACTCTCTATCCTGTGTGTGTGAGGGCTTCGAGGGCTGAGTGTCAGCTACTGGAGTCAGACTGGAGGTGTAGGTGCCCCTGGCCTGTAGTATCAGCTACTGGAGTGAGTGGGGGTCTCAGCTGCACCTCACTGGGGCAGGAACGATGTCTGTCCCAAAAACCAGCTACTGGGAGGAACGAGCTTTAGTGAAGTCAGGGACTCAGTGCTGGCCGCTAGAGCAGGCCATGTGCCTGGTGCTGGGGGAGGTGTGAACGGCAGCTGTCTGTATCTTCTCCAAAATGGGTGTGCATGTGTCATTCACCAGCACACTTCCAGCTGGACTCGTCAGTAGGTAGGATGTCCTGGATCTGGGACAAGGTGTCAGGTGGGTGGAGGGTCCATGCTGGATAAGCGCGTGAGTGCTACATGCTTCCTAGTGAGCATCAATCTGGGACCAGTCAGTGAGCAGGGGACCCATGGGGCAGGTAAGAAGGCCTGGGATCCGGGCAGGGGTGCCGGGCGGACAAAGGGGTCGTGTTGGTGCTTAGGGGATCTGCGAATGTACATGCGCTCGTGAACCC
Source organism: Aptenodytes patagonicus (assembly GCF_965638725.1). Classification (NCBI taxonomy): domain Eukaryota; kingdom Metazoa; phylum Chordata; class Aves; order Sphenisciformes; family Spheniscidae; genus Aptenodytes; species Aptenodytes patagonicus. The sequence goes on from NC_134950.1 coordinate 17,459,799, forward strand.
AGATAGTCTTGTGTGCATGCGTGCATGTGCCCAGGCGGCCAAGAAGGCCAATGGCATCCTGGCCTGTATCAGAACTAGTGTGGCCAGCAGGAGTAGGGAAGTGATTGTGCCCCTGTCCTCGGCACTGGTGAGGCCGCACCTCAAATACTGTGTTCAGCTTTGGGCCCCTCACTACAAGAAGGACGTCGAGGTGTTAGAGCGTGTCCAGAGAAGGGCAACGAGGCTGGTGAGGGGTCTGGAGAACAAGAACAAGTCTTGTGAGGAGCGGCTGAGGGAACTGGGGTTGTTTAGCCTGGAGAAGAGGAGGCTGAGGGGAGACCTCATCGCTCTCTACAACTCCCTGAAAGGAGGTTGTAGCGAGGTGGGTGTCGGTCTCTTCTCCCAAGTAACAAGCGATAGGACGAGAGGAAATGGCCTCAAGTTGCGCCAGGGGAGGTTTAGATTGGATGTAAGGAAAAATTTCTTTACTGAAAGAGTGGTGAAACATTGGAAGAGGCTGCCCAGGGAAGTGGTTGAGTCCCCATCCCTGGAGGTATTTAAAAGACGAGTAGATGAGGCACTTAGGGACATGGTTTAGTGGACATGGTGGTGTTGGGTTGACGGTTGGACTCGATGATCTTAGAGGTCTTTTCCAACCTCAATGATTCTATGATTCTATGGTTCTATGAGTGACCTCTTGTGTCTGCCAGCCAAAGAGAGGACTTGGCTGACAGTGCTTGTGTTTTATGTGAGTCCTGTAGGTAGGTGCTGTTGAAGGCAGCACCTTGTCTGTGGCAGTCTGTAGCCAGTCTTGTCAGTGCCTTGTGTGTGTTTGTGTGTTTCTCTGGGATACATGCTCAGCTGTGCAACTGGTTAAACCTGCAAATGGGAAAGCATCAACAAGGTCCATTGGCCTGAGTCAGACACCCCCAGGTCTCAAGATGCCCCAGGCTGGGCTCCTATGGCTGGGCAAGAGAAACCTCCAGGCCCCAGAGCTGCTGGAGGCAGTGGCCACTTATAACATCCCTTCACATCCTTAGATGTCATTTAGGTTCATCAAGCATAATTTGCCCTTGGTAAGTCTGTGCTGACTATTCTCAATTACCTTCATCCTTCAGGTGTAGGAAAATGGATTACAAAAGTGTGCTCTTCAGGCTACTTCCAGGAACTGAGGGAAGGATTACTAGTTTATAGTGCCTGTGGTGGTCCGTCTTGCTTTCATTAGGGCAAGTGTATCACTAGTCTGTCTAGTCATGAGGGACTACCACTGATTGCCATAATTTTTCATGGATTACAGACAGCAGCTTTTCAGTCATGGTGGGACAGCTCTTTCAGTGCCCTTGGGTGAATCTATGAATGTGACTATATACAACTTCTCTACGTAATCCCTCACTTACTGCACACCCAGAACTGACTGCCTCTTTCCTTCCCAGCTGTACTAATACATGAAGAGGTTTCTTCTTGTGAAGAATGATGCACAAAAGGCATCAAGTTCTTTGGCCTTTTCCATGTTGTCCATTGTTGTCTTCTCCGCTCACCAGTGTATCCGTATTTTCCCCCTGTCCTTTTTGCTATACTTGTAGAATCCCTTTCTATAACCCATAACAACCCTTACTAGTGTTAGTGCCCCTTGGACTTCGGCCTTCTTCATTTTGTCCCTAAGTACTGAAGCAACACTTTTATACTCCTTTCTTGTTGTCTATCCTTTTTTCCAGTCTTTTTTGTCTGTACTTCTTTGCATTTTAGTTCATTAAGAAGCTCCCTTGTTAGCCTCATGAGTCATTTCCCAAAGTTCACTTCCCCTTAAAATAATTGGTTATCTTTGAAAAAAATCAGCTGTCTCTCCGGCTGCCCTTCCTCCTCCTAATTGTCTCCCAGGAGATTCTGCCTAACAATTCCCCAAATAAATCCAAATGTGATGTCTTAAAGCCTAGCATCCCAATTTTACTACTTGCTTCCCCAGCCTTCCTTCTAATCCTGGGCTCAATTTTATTCTCTTCTACTCTGTAGTTAGGTCCCTGTTCCCTGACAAGACTATTTTTAAAGGCCCTCCTTTTAAGGTAAGCAAGTCGGCCTGCGGTTATGTTCTTCTTTGCCTTGATCAGGTGGTTTCATTTCTTCCCAGCAGTCCTACTTCATCTTCAGATGAGGTACCATGATTAAGGAGGCCGAACCCCTGAAAATGCCACCAACTGTGCAGCTAGGCATTGGACTGCTGGATGTGCTTGCTCATAGCCAGAGCTTTTCTCCTAACCAGAAGGATTGAGAGGGATACCAACACCATCTAGGGTCATATCCCCCATACTCTTGCCCTCAGAATCTCATATCAACCTTTGATCTGCTTAAGGTTTCCCTTGGTCACGTTATTACCACTCACATGGGTGAATAGCATGAAGTAGCAGTTGTGAAGCTGAACAAACAGCAATTGCTCTGTGAAGTTATGGGTCTGGACTCCAGGCAAGAAACACAGTGTCCAAGACTATAGGTCCAGCTTGCAGGCAGTGGACTGTGCCATTCAGGAGGGAGTATCTAACCACCAGTACCTCTCAAAGGCTCAGTATGGATGGCTGTGTCACTTTATTAACAGTACGCAAAAGTACAGTTAAAGATTGTTCCTGTTGCCAAGAATTTGCCATCCTATTTTAGAGAGAGTATGTGATAAATTCATCTAGATAGACTTCTCTTCCTTGTTCTTTTGTTTGCAAAATAACATACCATCTTTAGGAAAAAAGCTCATGCACATGTGTTAGATTATAGACCTAGTGTTTTATTCTACCATAACTACCAGTTGGACTTTAGTTGTCTGTTGGGTGCTAAATTTTCTTTGATAAATCTTAAAAAATAAATAAATAAAAAAGTTGATTATTAGAGAGGCACAGAACCATGCATAATTTTGTTCCAGGCAAAATGAATGGAAATATATTCATTTATTTTAACATCTACAAAAAAGTCATTATTTGAAAGTTAAAAACCAATGAGTAACCTATCATTTCTTGTGCCTTAAGAAATATTTAATTATTGGAAGAAAAAATGTCTCTTCCTTAGTCTGGAAAAAATCCACTTACTATTTCAATGTTCTGTTTAATTTATTTCTTTCAGAATAATGTTGTTAAATAAGCCATATTTGTCAACCCATGGTACTGTAATTTATCATTTTGATATATGCCTCATATTGAAGTTCAACTAAGACAGTGATTAATTTGAGATCTTAATTATATGCCAGCCTTACTTTAGTTTTTTTCTTATATTTTCAATGTCATTTTTCATGAAAAAAAAAAAAATTAATATACACTGCAAGTCTTGAAAGAAATTTCCCAAGAGATTCTGAGGTTTTCTTTGTGAACTTATATTCTTCAGCTACTGGACTGTCATATTATTAAGATAAGTACAATACCCTGACAAAAGCAAATCTTAAGGCAATTTAATTTAAGATTCACATTTTGATCCCATGTCTAGACAAGTAGTGATAACTGTAATCCAATATAGTTGAAAGAGTATTCTGTAGGAACTAATATACTGCTCATCAAAGTATCAAATTAAATGCAGCTCCATGTTTATAGGCAGTTGCTTCCTTCATGCTTTTCCTAAGTTACAGCTCAATGAAATTTTGAAGCAGTAATACACAACTGCAGACTTTGAAATATCCATAAAGTTCATAAAAATGGAGCTACTGATAGGTGACACTTATACCTCTAGAACTACATGCATACACCCGCATTTGGTATTTCATAGAATTTTGGCTTTGACTTGTGTTAGCTGTCATAGAACTTCTGTATTAATAATATCAAAATCCTCAGATCTGCAAGAACAGGTTCAGTATGCTCAGCATGCAATCTTAAAAACTCTTCAAAAGTCAATAGGAAACTCTACAGGTGGAGAGGTTTATTCATGATGAGAACATGCATCTCAATAATACAGAACTATAACCTAAGAACAGACTCATTTTGTCATCTTAACAGTTTTTCAAAGTTTGCCAGTTTTTCACATTTGAGTTAAATTTATACTTCATATTTGGACACTTAGATCCATAATAAGATATTCGTACTGTTGAACATTCAGTAGCTCCCACTAAGCTCAATACAAATTATGTGACACGTAAAACGTTTGGGAATAGGTGAACTTTTTTTTAGGTTTGTAAATTAAGCATCCAGTTATGTCAGTCAATGACATTATCCAGAACAATATCATTATAACCATTTAGCCATGATTATAATGACAATTTTATTTTAACAGAAAGATAGGAGTAATTGCTTACTCAGCACTGGTATTCTCTGCCTTTTAAAATCAAATACAATTTCTTAGAGGTTTATTTTGGAAGATATTTGGAGGTTTGATCAATTCTTAGTAGACAATTGCTCCTTAGCCAATAAGGTCATTCCAGCAAACTTCAGTGTAAATTTAGACAGCTTTGAGAATGGGTGGATAATAATGCCGTGAACTAGATGGTTAATCAAATGCCTTACAATTTGGGAAAAAAAAAAAGTTAGAATAATTGAAAGCAATTGTATCTACAAGTAAATATTAGTCTTCTGGCTGGAGGAGCCATTCTTTGGTAATTCTGCTCTTCTGTTGATGAATCCCTACCTGAACATAAAGGAAAAAAAAAAGCCATTCTAGATGTTAGTTAGATAGTTAGATGGTTGGCAGCAGGCCACTAAAATCCCATGGACCATAACTTGCACGTTACAGCTAAAAATTAATTAGTTAAGCTGCTTATCTAAGATCCACATTATAGATGTAATTGGAAAAGTTGTCCCAAAATACTGACACAATTTTAAAACTTCTTTTTTTAAATGCATCTCTACATAAGAAATGCTTTAAAACTCCAGTGCTAACCTATTTCTTTTGAACAAAGAGGTTTATCCTAAGGAAAAGTCATAATGAATTCTTGATAAATTTTTGATCTAAAACCCTAGAAGTTTACATACTTTAAAAACATCAGTTAATTATATTTAGGACTTTTTTAAAAGGAATTTTCTGAAAATAATGGCAATGGAATCATTAAAAAGTTCATAAAAATATCAGCTCAAGTTTTGGTGCATAACTCTTATACCTTCTTTGCTTTTGGTTTTCATCTCTCATTCTGTAGTTTCCCTGCTTTAAAACAGCATCTCAAGTGAGTATAGAGAAAGTGAACAAACCTGATATCAGAAAGCAATCCTACTGCTTCCATATAAAAAATAGAAGACTAGGAAACTTCCTTACATATTTATTGTATGATTAAAGAAGAAATTAAAGCATTAGGATCACAAAGATTTAATTTTTTTTTTTAATTGAATTTAGCATTTATGTTGCTTTTCCCTTATTGTTCTGTCAGTGTGCCGCTAAGGAATAAGTGTTCTTAGTTCTTTTAGGACCAGATATCATGGTCACTTGTAGCATTCAATCCCTAGTCTCTCTAAAGAGGTAATCAACACTGATGCACTTAGTGGCAGTTGTAGAGCTGATTTTGTGATGAAGATATGCATCGTCTCGGAAATTATTTGAAACCACAGGCTAAGAAAATGCTACTAAACTATGTCTTCTCAACATGAGCGTTTGAGTCTGGGTCTGAACTGGTGATGTAGAAATGAAAGCCTGCACTGTATGCTTATTCCTTTCAGCACCCTGTCTCTCTAGTTTACTAGTTATTAGTAAGTAGACAGATGACAAGAATAAGATGTTTATAGATGAGTAGTGTAATAAATAACATGCTACGTCATCTTTAATTACAGTGTAGCATTCCTCGATTCTGTACTTGTCACAAGAGCTTTTGTTGTAAGCAATAAGAAAGTGTTATTCTGAGCATGAAGCATCTTCATATGGAAAAATTTTCTACTTCCATCCACACTTTTGCTACTGTCACATCTAAAATACATTCCAACTTCACATATTGTTGAGGTGTAATGAAATACTGACTCCTTATACCTCAACCGTTTCCAAGGCTCTGCAGTCACTTGAAAGGGTCTTTTTCTAAAGCCTTCTTTATCAACTACATATATTTATATATTTATTATTCACAGAATACCTTTTAAAGTACAGTATAGAATAATATTTAATAAACCCAGGAAAAGTTGCTCAAAAACAAGGAGTTAATTGGACAAAAGAAATCAAAAGAAGAAATTCCTGGAAGATGATAATAGAAAAGGAGACAGAAGCTAAGCATTGATAAAACAGATTTGGTTATAACTGCAAAATGGTACAAAGACTCTTAAAGCACAGGAGTTTCTCACATTGGTGTTGGTGGGCAACACATTTCAATTTTGACCAATGGACCAAGACAAATAAGCACGGTATTAGAGAAATTTTCAGAGGGGTAACCATCAACTTGGTGGGATTAAGCCAGAACTAGAGAGCAGACAAAGGAATTGAAAAAGTATTGAAGAGACTATTACTTGAATTTTAGTATTAAATGTCATTCATTATTGCTTTTGAGGTGCTACGGACTTAGTCTGGTCCCCAGCCTCATGTTCCTGTCTCCCTTCCTCTTTGCTCACTGTAGCACTCACAAGGCTATGTAGATCAGGGAATCAAGGAATTAGTATGGATGAAAACATATCATTTTGTTGCCTCTGTCTTATTCCCTCATCCTTTTGTTTGGTCCAGTCTGCTGCATGGCTCACAAATGCTAACAGCAACCCAAAGCATGAATGAGATACATACAGTTGATGGTGTGAAAAAAACATTGCTCCTTTGACAACAGCCCATTTACCTTCATTTAAAACATTTATCAAACTGCATCTTGATGCAACATGGGTAATGCAGAATGACAATAGGAGATTATAACAGTCTTACAGTTGTAAATTATCTCACCACTTGCCCGCGTTTCTATTGCATAATGCCAACTAGCAGATTTACTGAGTACACAAAACTGACTCTTGCTGCTTAGAAGAAAATGCATCACGATATCTTGGATTCCCAAGATTGTTTTGGGTTGCAAATGCTCCAAAGAGCAAGTTTGTCATGTTTGGATTTGGGTCTTTCATTAAAGTATTATATAGTGAGCCTGTATTTTCCAATCTGTATTACAGATTAGAAATAGTTACAAAAGAGAAAATTTAAGAAATTGCAATCTTAACATACACCTAACACTAATTTTTTTCTTGGGCTGCTTCAATTTCCCCTGAGATTTAGGTCTCCTTTTTCCAACCTCTCCCCCAGAACCCCTTCAGTTCTAAGGTTGTCTTTCCCATGTGAGGTGTTTCAGACTATACTTTCACTGCTCCCTTCTAAGGGATGGAGTTCTTTTCTCTTCTTCTGTCTCTATATTTTAGAACTCCATCCAAGTTCATTTATTTCATAGACAGCATGTCCTGAATTTATGATGATCATGATATGCATCAGTCTTCACCTCCAGTACTACCTGTGGCATAAATGCAAATGAAAGAAAAAGGATACTGCCCTATTTTCTGGGATTGGTTTCCTTTCTTGGGAGATTTGTTTATTTTCATTTTGATTTCTATTGCATTCTTTCCTTAGCTCATTCCTTTAAGCCAAGTACACTATCTTGTAGGTAACATTTTTAAAGACTGCGACATCAGTTTATAAATCCTATCACATGTGAGGGATTAGGTGGTCAGGATTCACCTCACAAGACTTCCAATACACATTACAGTGCTGATGTCCATATCCTGTAATGTCATTGCAGATTTTCTGTATAGTAGAGGGCAGAGATAAACAATTCCAGAGTGCCATCCCATTTCTTTTCCCACTACTGGCTATAAAGTAAGCATAAATGACTAGTACACGTAGGTGTATAGATAAGCCATACCTAGCCACAGCTGTAACACACAGGTGTTTTTTTTTCTTCTTTGAGAGAATATATGACATACTACTACAGAAATGACAATATTAGCATTTTTCACCCTGTCCCCCAGAAATTTTCATCAGTTTAAAGACCCCTATTGTCACGAGTGGTGGAAAACATAAGTACTTGTGGCATTATGGCTGTTCCTGCCTTCAGGTCACATCTGTTGTCTTACAAGCAGGTGAACATCACATTGACTCTGTAGGGCACCTGGGACTTTCAACTGGTGGGACTGCTGAAAGGTCACAGCAGTATTTCAGTTGTATACACTTTTTCTTCATCAGAGCAGTAGGGTAAGTCAAAGACCTTCCATACTGCTACCCACAACCAATTTATCTGACCATTTCACATGTTATTTGCTTGTGGAATTTTCTTGTGATTTTAGCCTGTTTGCAATGAAGGCAAGACTAGATTTTAGCATACTTCTGATTTTGTCACTTGTTTGAAAGTCTGAAGCTAGGAATTTTATTATTCACAGAATTTGCTTGGTTTTGCTCTAGATTTAATGATATGGCCTACAAATCTGGCCTAAGTATGTGTGTCTCCATTCCTGATCAAAATTAGGACTTCAGTACAGTTCATCTTATCCATTGCCTCTTTTTTGACTTGGAGTGTAACTAAATTAATTAAAAATTACATAAATTAGTTTTGTTTATAGATCTTGTGTAAGCAGAAAACAATTATAAGTTCAATAAGTTCATGATTAATTTTTCCCTATACTGTTAAGAATCATAGAATCATAGAATATCTCAAGTTGGAAGGGACCCATAAGGATCATCGAGTCCAACTCCCTGCTCCTTGCAGGACTAACTAAAATTAAACCATATGACTAAGAGTGTTGTCCAGATGCTCTTTGAATTCTGACAGGCTTGGTGCCGTGACCACTTCCCTGGGGACCCTGTTCCAGTGACCGACCACCCTCTCAGAGAAGAATCTTTTCCTCACGTCCAATCTGACCTTCCCCTGATGCAGCTTCGTTCCATTTCCTCATGTCCTATTGCTGGTCACCAGGAAAAGGAGATCAGCACCTCCCCCTCTGCTGCCTCCCTTGAGGAAGTTGTAGACTGCAATGAGGTCACCCCTCAGTCTTCTCTTCTCCAAGCTGAACAAACCAAGTGACCTCAGCTGCTCTTCGTAAGTCTTGCCCTCAAGGCCTTTCACCATCTTTGTTGCCCTCCTCTGGACACACTGTAATAGTTTGATGTCCTTCTTATATTGAGACACCCAAAACTGCACACAGTGCTTGATGTGGGGCTGCACCAGTGCAGTGCAGAGTGGGACAATCACCTCCCTTGGCCAGCTAGCTATGCTGTGCTTGATGCACCCCAGGACACGATTGGCCTTTTTGGCTGCCAGGGCACACTGTTGACTCATATTCAACTTGCCATCAACCCAAATCCCCAGATCTCTTTCCACAGTGCAAAATGCAAAGTGCAAAGCCAAACTGACTTTCCAGTTTAATTCCTTTTCTTGTAATGAATATTGCTAATTGAGCTCACACCATTTTAAGAATAAAAATTTAAGATTAATTTGTGTTTCACCTTCCAGTTTTAATTTGTGTAATGTAGCATAGGAGAACATAAACATTACTTTGCATTTCCCACAGAAATTACACAGAAATCTAAGGATGGTTATCAATTGATTTTACTCCCAAATTAAATAATACGGAAGGAATAGGTTTCATTCCTTCTTTTTCTCAGAAACAAGGAAATTCAGCACAGGAGAAATATTATATTTAGGAGCAATCCAAAGTAACTAATTAGATACAACAGACTGGACATCTACTCAAAGCCACTTGGGTTTTATTCTGCAGCAACAACTCAATCTGTTTGTTCGGTATTCTTTGCTGCTACATCCAGATGTTCAAACAGTAGGTTTGTTAAAGGGCAATACCATTAGAGTTTTGCAGCAAATCAAATACTTTATTTGAAGGCCTGAGCTACAGACACTTCTTGTCTTTCCATTAAATATTGTAAGATACATTTAGTGTTGATTTTCACATCACAAAGAAGGTCATCTTCAGGGAAAAATAAACCAATAGATTTTCTATGATTCCAGTCAGAGTCCTTTGAATGTTTTTTTTTTCTTTAAACTCTCACAGATATGCTATGCTGTCTTTTAAAAGAAAATGAATGTATCAGGAACTCTTTTTCATTTCATGTCATTCCTTTGGGCCTAAAATCATCTTTTCTGTTAGTGGTTTATTTTGGGAAAACACCAATCTTTAATGGAATAGAATATGCTGTTCTTGTAATAGAATAAAGGTAAAAGTCTTAACTACTTGTTACATGAGTCAGCAGTGCACCCTGGAAGCAATGGTAGCTAATAGTATACTGGGCTGCATCAACAGAATTGTAGTCGGTAAATTGAGGGAAGCAATTATTTCCTTTTCCTCAGCTCTTAAATCTGGAATATGGCATCCAATATTGGATCTTCAGTGCAAGAAAGATGCTGATAAATTGCAGCAAATTCAGGGAAGGGCCACCATGGAACACCTGCCCTGCGAGGAGAGGCTAAAGGATATGGGCTTCTTCAGCCTGGAGAAGAGATGGCTGGGGTAGGGAGGGGTCAGAGCATTCTTCAAATACCTGTAAGGAGCCTAGTAAGAAGGGTCTCCACTGAGGTGAATGGCAAGACAGACATCCTAACCAAAATTAAGAGATTGCCCAGAGTGGTTGTGGATTCTCCCTTCTGAGGTTTGGTCTTCTAGTTGACCCTGCTTTGAGCAGGAGGTTTCACTACAGCCCTCCTGAGGTCCCTCCAACCTGAATTATTTTGTGATTCTACACTAAGTAACCCATAGGAAGTAACAAAAAGTAATCATTTTCATTTCCTAGTTTAATATGAAAATTGAATGTGCATTCCTGAAGGATTTATTCCTCTGTAAATATAGACAGATTTTGAGGTTGGCTTGAAGTACATCCAATTAAATGTAATTTTATTGTCAGAGAGCAGCAAGGGCTGGAAGACAAGGAACAAGAAACTGAGGGTCACTCCACACAGGCTGTGCCCTCGTCAATGGGGCACAGTCGCACAGGGGCTGAATATCGTGGGCAGAGCCGGGGGCTGGTAACAGAGTCCATCAATAGTCATGGCAACATGGCAAACAATGGACCAGGGTCAGGGTGCATTCAGGGAGCAAAAAGAAATGGGGCCATGGAGACAGGGTACCAGGATAGGGCTGAAAGCCCTTGCAGGAGCTAAGCTCCCTACAGCATAGGGACAAGGGGTCCATCCAGCAGACATCAGGAGACTCGCTGGAGACCACACTCCTCCAGTGTTGCTGCGGCAGGGGACCGATGGCCCTAGGCTGAGCTGAAATGGGACTCAATTTAGGATGAGAGGAAATGGCCTCAAGTTGCACCAGGGGAGGTTTAGATTGGATATGAGGAAAAATTTCTTTACTGAAAGAGTGGTTAAACATTGGAACAGGCTGCCCAGGGAAGTGGTGGAGTCACCATCCCTGGAAGTATTTAAAAGACGGGTAGATGCAGCACTTAGGGACATGGTTTAGTGGGCATGGTTGGGTTGATGGTTGGACTCGATGATCTTAGAGGTCTTTTCCAACCTTAATGATTCTGTGATTCTATGATTCCTGGGCCCATGGGCAGGGATGAGGGTCCCAGGTGAGGCTGGTCAGGGCTGGTAAGGTCTATTGCTGCTCTCAGGGCCTTGATATTTATTCTGTCTCAGGTTATTGAAAGATATTTATACTTTGTGTAGATATGTTGAGTCCTTTTTTGAACTGTGATAACTGCAACAGTGTGCAGACCCTGCAGTTTCACTACGTATCTTGTTCATGAAATCTTTAAGTAAGCAGACATGCTCTGTTAATCTTTACTACATCATTCATTCTTTATATTTCTGAACTGATAGGTCAGAAATACCTTCATGTGAAGCTCCACAGGACTGTAATTTTAACATTTGTAACCAGGTGACCTCTACCTTCAAAATACCTCATAAAGCATCATGAAGCAGTGTTTACACCACCAGATGAAGGCATGTAGTTTAGCTTAGATCATTTAAGTTGGACTCTAAATTGCCCTCTGAAAAGGAACTATTTTTTTCCATTGATTTTGTGGAAAACATTGTCTCTTAACTTTGAGAACTAAAATAGGAACCTGACTGTGGACATCATGATTATGTTTTTGGTTCAGTAAAAAACTTGTCAAAAGAGTTCAGTGTATATCTTTGCTGTCAGAGTGGTCCTCAGAAAACCAATCAAAAAAGCCCTTTATCTGCACATGCTCGGCTCTGAGACTTAAAAGTTTATGCAACTGTTTAGTTTGCTTCTTCATTGCATGGCATAATCTTAGGCATAGAAATGTATATATAGATACTGTGTAGCATTTCAGTCAATTAGAATGTTATTGCACTATGGTAAATTTCTGCTTATTAAGGCATCTTCTAAATTTGATGCATAGATACTGAGTGCAAGCAAGACTCATCATATTGATATTGATAGTGACTTTCATTTTCTTTTTAAAAATGTAATTGTACCACTGTCATCTGGTGAAATGAAATGAAGTGAATTATATTTCAGAAATTTTAAAATTATCATCAAATTACATGTAATTTTTCAAAGATGTGAAAAACACATTTCCTGTTTCTGAAAGGTTTGCAAGTTGAATGTGTTAAAAACCATACACAAGACAAAGGGCTAAGAGAGTGTATTTCTACTTCAAGTTTATAAACCTAGGTTAAATGCCTAAATTACATTGCCACTACAGAATACCTTCTTGCATGTTCATTCCTCCTGGAGCAGCATTAGCAATTAAATTAATTAAATTCCATTAATTAAAGCTGCGTAAATTCAATACAGAGAACTATTTGCATATTGTCTGCTAATTTTTCTGGCCAACTATCAATTCTGAAAAACATAAATGTCGTTAAGTGGTTATTACTATCAATAAAGGACTTGTGCCTTATTCTGTTTAAACACTATTATCTTTACCCTGTGGCATGTTAGCTCCTTAAATAGATGGCACATTCTTTTAATTTTTCTGGTAAGTGTTCATCTACTTACTCCAACAAATCACTGAGAGCTTAATAGTAGAACTTATTCATCTGCACCTGTTGTTTGATAAACAGAAGTGTTTTAAAAAGAAAAAAAAAAACCAAAACAATTCTAGTATATAGTGTAAAGTAACCCTCAATTTAAAGATTGGATTTGGCTTTTTAATATTAACTTTTTCTTTTTCTTTTTTTTTTTTTCATTTAGTAATGGTCAACCATTCTGTGATTTACCTGGAGCCAAACTTATGTTATCACTGATACATTTCAAGTGAGAAAGTCTCTGAAACTCATAGTACTGTCACTAGAAAATCAACTATAATATTAGAGAGATCTAATTTATAAGAGCATGACTTCATAATCTGAACCATGAAAGTAAAGAGGTTGTCAGAAAGATTGGAAGGTGACAAAAGGAAACAATATCTGGTCTTATCAAAGAGCCTCAACTAGTGAGAGTTGTCATTGAACTGAGACTTCACAAAAAACTGAGCAGTTCAAGAAAGATAATTGGATTACTGTGAAGGTGAGAGAGTGCTGAAAAGATAATAGGAATGAAAGAAGTCTACAGATTGTAAAAAAAAAAGAACTCTTCAGTTGATTTGTTTACATTTTAAAATAGAAAAGGGGACTTTAAATCTTAGATGAGTAACTCATCTTCCGAATGAGGCTCAATCTTACAGTAACATATGGAAATGTAAAAATAATTTATCATATAGAAGAACCAGATGCAGTAGCTGAATAGCTTTGCAATCTGCAAAAGATACCTGTCAGCAGACTAGGAATTCCTTGTATTGATTAGAAAACCCCTTCTTAAAGAAAAGATCTAAATTTAAATTGCCACCCTGCTTGCAAATTTAGTTAAATTCAAACTGGGCACCTATTCAAGGTCCAGACTACATGAACCTATTAATTAACTTACTACCAGATACTCTGTAGTGGGTATCTCTCAATCTAGATTGTTGCAGCTGTTCCACTTGTATGGACAATTAGGTATTTATTTCATCAGGGATTTCAATCTCTTCTATTGCAGGTGATTATTCAAAGAAGCTATAAAGTTCACTTCCTTTCTCAGCAAATTTGTACCACCCAGTTAGGTACTATTCTGTATATCTTTTTTTCAGCTTTACTTTAAAATGCAGAAAATTATTTTCTCATTCACAAATTTGGTATTAAGAATACTATTTTTTGCAGCAATATGTTTTTTGAGTCTGTTCTTCTGAGTTTGTTGCAATGAACTCTAAGCATTTTAAAAATATGCAGTTAAAAGTCTGTGGCAGAAAAGCATTAATTCATAGGATCTAAGTAACATTACAAATGAAGAATTAAATCTTTTCTAAATCTCAAATATTTAGATGATCTTAGTAAGAAAACATAACATACTCTGTTACACAAAAATCTTTTTCTTTATAGAGCAGTAAAAAAAAATTTACTACCTTGTAAACAAAACTTTTGCCCAACTTAAATTTAATTCCTTAAAACAGCAATATTTAACAATTTGGACCTATTGGGGATCAGATCAACAAAGGAAAATAGAAATAGTAAGTACAGCATGATAAATCATAGTAAGAGAGAGATGATGATAAAGTAATATAATTAAATATTTGCATTTATAATTTCATTCTGTTGCATACTAATATGATCTGTTGATTACAGTCCTTTCCTGTATGCTTCACTCTACTGAAATGCGCATTTCATACTAGTATATATTTATGTTCATGTATTTTTCCTTCATCCAAAGAAACCAAGTACCACCTGAAATACCCTGACTTCTCATAGCAAGAGCAAAGGCAAGATTCAGAGTTTGTATGGAGTCCCAGGCCTTATACAAAAAGATCTGGGTGCTACACTGGATCTTATTTCCCATACAGCATTACTGGTATGATTTTTGAGAAGGAGGAGCCCTGGTGGTGATTTCCATTAAAGCTTGGTCCTGTTCTATCAAACAGCAGCAAAACTGTAGCTAACTGGTAGGTTGTTCTCATCCCCAGAACTCTACCAGCACCTTGCTGAGGAAGAACTCTTAGACAATACTAACTGCTCCTCATGATTTTTTTCTTGAATTACCCTTTCAAATAAAGAATCGTCATACAATTTTATTGAAAAGTAAAAGAGAAAAAGAAAAGGCGTGGTCCAATTAGCCATCATAAGATATTTGTTGCATTTTGGAAGCAATGTTAAACTAAAACAACCTTAGTCATTGATGTCTTCTTCCACAGTTCAGTCCAGGGGCTCATAGACCTGTATGTCAGTGGAGATTGCAATTCAGCAGCAGCTTGACATGGATTAGATCAGTACTTTTTACTGTTCAGTATTTAACTTTTTCCTGAGACTGCTAAACTCTTACCGGAATGGTGACAACTGCCAGCACTCTTACCTGATGCACTGTAACTTCCTTCCCTACTTTGTCATTAATATAACATTGGTGTGGTGTCTTGAGCCAGGGAAAAAAACCTCCTAAATGCTACCATATCATATCAAGTTATTTTAAGAATATAAAAAAATTGCATTTTAATTCTGCTATAAATGTAGTATTTAAATATTTTTAAGAAGCAGCATAACATTCTAACGAATTAATTAATAGACCCATTTTCACATACGTTTTATTTTAAATAAAGCAATGATTTTTATCTTGAGAATTTCACTGTGGTGATAGAATTTGCTGGTTTATTGTCTTTGTAGGTATTTAATTAAGCCTTGAGAATGTTGAAGCTATTTTCTTATCAGCTAATGAAAATAAACTTTAAGAAAGTACCTTTTATTCCAAAATAAATGTTTACTACATTCATTAAATTCTCACTGAATTCTATTAACCCTGCATACATTCTCTTTAAAGTAGATCTATTTCAGTCTAATTTTCCTCTCCTGGAATTTAGTGACTAAATAGGAAAAACAAAAGTGAACAAATAGCATTTGGCATACTGACAGATGAAAAGTTAAAAATGAGAAAATGAAATAGTCATTAAAGCCTTCATGAGAAACTCACTATTGAGGCTAAAAAATTGGCAAGGTTAGAAAAAAAGGACTCCATGTCTCCACAGACACCCCCACCCCCATCCCAAGTCTGTATAGACCAGGTGGGACCCAGGACACTGTAGTATTTCATTTCAGAAAGAGTAATATTTTTAAAATAATCTCTACAGGGTCTATAACTGCCAGCTTGGCTGCCATAGAAAATCTAGAGGATTCTAGGTCACTTCTCTGTTGTGAACTGTTGAACAGAAGCTTTGAATTAAAAATGCTTCTTGTCAGCATTTCTGCTGCCTACAACATAACAACAGCGCAAAACTGATAAGATGCTTTGAATTGTGAAGGAGGAACTGTGCAGGCCCTTTCAGTTTTCAAGTGCCAAGAGTCCCAGGCCTTTGGCTCCAGGGCAGACTGGAACCTTGTATTTTTATTTTCTATAATCTGCTTGTGTGGATGGCAGAGGAGCTGTGATATCTGGGAGCATTTGCTCAAGCTGGCAAACTTCAATAGAAGTGGACTTGTAAAAGAGACAGGATAGTGAGCTAGGAGTAGTCTTTAAAATCTTCCTCGTCTTACCTTCCAACTTCTTTTTTAATTACCATTTTCCTTTACCATTTTATCTCTAGCTTGTATTTGGACACACCTACAAAAATGAAAATACCAATACTGACATGCAAAGTTAATGACAACATTCACACCTCTTATGTTCATAATCATAATCATACTGCCTTTGCCCAACCTCTGTTTCTGTGAAAAGCAGGCTTTGAGCTGGTATGCCCTTCCCATCTTTTCCACTAGCACAGTGTCGTTTAGATTGCATGGAGAACTTGGGGTAGTAATTGAGATGCATCAAAGCTTTCTAATACATTAGCAAGGTAGAAATGTAAATATAGTCTGTGTGCAAAGCAATCTCCTTTTCAGGATAAGTGGTTTATTTAGGATACGCATGGCTAGAATAGCCTCTTTATAAAGGTGACTAGGGAGGAATTCTATTTATATTAGTCAATTACAATGATGGACACTTTGATAGGACAGTATTAGTACAATGAACCTTATGCAAGCTGGGGGAGTGGCATTTGATATTTTAGTAGAAAAATATGCCAGATAAAGCTGAAACAGAAGAAGTCAAAATGAAGAGTAAATAAACTGAGATGCTGCATGTATTCTATTTTCTGTTTGCCCTGCTCCTGGATTACAGGATCTTTCTTTTTTGCTATATCTGGACACCAATCAAACTCTGCCTGTAGGTTCTGGCACAGTTGCCTACAAAGTGCAACTGAGGGCCAGGGTAAAATCTACCCTCTAATTTGGAATGACTGACCACAAGTTAAGATGACCAAATTACACCTTTTGTTTGGACAGAAGATGTATGTCAGAATACTCAGCAGTCAGTATCATGGGAACAAAACTTTGCTTTTATACCTCAAATTATCAGTCCTTTCACAGAACACCAAAAGCAAGGAAATATCCCCACATGCAAACTGGCAGCTCCACAGTGCTCCAGAGGGCCACAGGACTTAAAGTAACTTCTTACCCTTGGTTCATTTGTACAACTCCCAACTACATTAAGTGAATTGTACGGGTGAATTGAAGGCATGATTATAGCCTAATTATCCTGACACTTCTACTGGGTATAACTTCTGCTGCACAGAAACCACACCAACAATACAGTAAGTTAGATGTATGTTAATAATAATAATAATACTAACTGTATACATAAAGTGGAAACAATTTTTTACATGTAATTCAGCTCTTTACAGGAAAGGGGACTAAAAACAATCTAGGTCACATTTCTTGCTTTTTCCTGACTTCAGCTTCATTTTTTTTTAGAAAATAGAATTAAATGGGAGAATACTACAATATTGTATATTGCATATTGCATATTGTACCTTTCCATTAATGTTCTCATTATTAGTTTTATTATTTTTTTCATTATTTTGTTACTTTATTCTTTTTTCATAGTGAATGAATCATTTCTTATTCATGTATATGTTAAAAATTCAGTGCTTATGCACTGAAACTGAAAGTTTTGTCTGAGCTTTATTAAAAGGCAGTTACCCCAAGGAACTCTATTTATTTTGGCCTCTGAAGTCCCTACTCATGTCATGTTTCTGCATATGTCTTGTGGTGTTTATAAATCCATTACATATGTTCTTATTTCTAGATGTCCATCTTTAACCCAAGATGGATGATGTCAAAAATTATAGACATCAAAATGAATTTTGATACACGGCAAAGTAATAAAATCAACTTCTGACAAGCGTATCTGATGAAGACTGAGACTGTATATCTAATTATATAGGACATAGTACAGCCACTTTCAGTGTAATGCAGATTAAATAGAAAATCCTATCTGCAGTATCTGTAGTAGTTATTCTCATAGATGGAATCATTGTGAGAGGAAGATTTCTAATCTGTTCTGCTGTGTGTGTAGCTAGAGGAGTTTCTTTGATTTCATCTTTGAACAATTTAAAACCTGCATTGTATGTATTAAAAGTTTTACTTGTGGAAATAGAAGACAAAATAAAATGGACAAGACTTACTTCTTATATTTTAGTTTAGTAAACGATGTTAAGGACTATTATTACAGAACTGATTATGGGTTGGGTTCATCTCCTTTAGTCACAGTTGTTTACAATATTGATTTCTGAAGGTGAGCTAATTACTCTTCTTTTACTGTAGGTGAAGGGAAATAAAGCATGAGCTTTATTTATATAGCTATATAAACCCTAAACTTGGTTTAGATGGTCTCATTCTAAAGCTGATGTCATTCATTAAGCTGATTAATTATTCTTTAAAGATGCTACTTTCAACTAATTATAAATGGAATGTAGATGAACAGATAGATATCTACACTGTAGATGGCTGCATTTATTATAATCCTCTGTTGTCCTGGAAAGTCTGTTTTTTTGCTTCCTGGTGCTGTATTTTGTTTGCTGTATTTTGTTTTACTTTTGCATGAAAGCAATATTTAAGCACTTGATCTAGCAAAACAATAATGAATGATGCATATGACCTACTTCTGTGGAGTAGGAGTAGTTATTTCAGTTATTGTGCTGTGTCTGTCTGTTGAGCAGCACTGCTATGAGCTTTATTAATCATGATCTGGGAACCAACTTTAATTAAAAGGAACTATTGTGGCATGTTCACCTTTGGCTATGATAAAAAGATTATATTTATCAACCTTTCTAATGGGTTCTTTGGGGCTAGTAATGGTCCTCAAGTGACTTATTTGTCATCTCTGTAACTCAGGTCATACTGGCACAGTCGAGATCAGGAAGTATAACTGAAGAAAAATTTTCACAATGAAAGAAAAAAATTGTCAGCAGAGATTTCACCTAAGAGTTCCTGAACATTTAAACTAGGGAAGCTCAATTTGGGTTACCAGCACAGTTGATAATCATTATAAATGGTTTAAGCTTCTCCAGCAAATTGTATGTACTATGTATTAGTGTTTACCGCATTGTGCTTTTTCCAAACCCAAGACATTCTTCAGTGCTTCTCTCTCTGCTACTTTGTGAGACTTCTAAGGGTGCGTAGTATGGTAATTGAAGATAAAAAATAATGAGCAGCTTTGTTAATTTTAATTTAGTCATTTTTTGGGAAACTGGTCATGGGAAAACTTGTTGGTTAACAGCCCTGTTAAAACTTATTTTTATGTATTGGTCCACAGGAAGCTCGTTCTGAAAGCATTCTGGATACTCTCAGACTTCTAAAGTTCTGAATTTATATGTGAAGGTGTATAAGATTAAAAGAAATTTTAGTCTTATAGTTTTGATTGGTACAACTGGTGTTTTTGTAATGCCTGTTTGTATTTTTTTTTATTAAATAAAGGACATGAATATTAATGTTAATGTAATTTAGAAATTAAAATTCAGGGAAGTGACTGGAAGTAGGTTATCTGTTGAATAAATAGTTGGAAAATAATAATAGATTTTAATTCACATTAAAAAAAAAGCTAAGTCAGAAAATGGTATGTTTACTTACGCTGAGAATGAAAATACCCAACCCTACATTTTTCCTATTTTAGTTGCCTATAAAGTAATGTAGAAACTTAAATAGTCTGGTTAGATACTACTGAAACAGGTAAATCTCTAATAGTATAAGCATGTCTATACAATATATCATTTGGGACTCATGTCAGCTAACTTTAGGCATCTACAGTGTATATAACTATTATGCAACCTAGACACTGTAAGCTTCCTTTTTCAGTTGTAGGAGAAAGAGGAATGCTTAAAGAATGCAATTTATCTGGTCTCTGTTAGTCATTTACATTAGGAAGGCAAAGTCCTACCCCAGCATCTTTCATCAGTCCTAGCAGCAGTCCTGCTGCCACCCAGAGTTTATATTCTATCCAAATGGTGCCAACACAAATAAACACAAGTACCTCTTCCCTCCACACAGAGTGCTTCTCAAAAAAATTTCCATTATTCTGGAAATTCAATTTCAAATGTTTACAATAGGGGCCTGCCTTCTGCTTATATTGCTATTAACAGTGATTCCCTGAGTCTCCTACATAGAGTCCTCTCCCAGAGAATGCCTTTCCTCCATCCACATCACATCTCCTCTTGCAACTGTACCAAAATGAAAGATAAACCAGTAATCCCAGCTTGAGCCTTGTGAGAATAGTTCCAGGGTTTTTAATTAACAAGGGTCCTGATTAGAACAGATGGAAAGGCATTTATGCAGTACTCACTGAATCGCTTCAGTTGTGTATATACTAGTAAACTGAATATGTCTATAGAATGGGTGCAAACCCTAGCAGACGATCATCTCTGCCATTTAATTGTCAGAATATTTATTCCCTGGCACGTTTTCTGCTTGTATCAATTAGCGCTTTGACACAATTCCCAGGCATGATGTGGGGGGTTGCATGTATGGATGAGGCCATCATGGTTTGGGAAAAAATATTAGGACATAAGGATTTTAGCCATTCCTTGCCACTGGCTCTCAGGGGTAGAGAATGGTTGCTGACCTATTTCTTTACTAGCATATATGTAGCCTCAACCTCCCAGGTGACATACGTATAAAAAGCACACCTTGTGCATAGTTTTACCAGCTAGCTAGTTCTGTATGTTCCTATGCTCAACATCCATATCTATGAACTATCTTTCCTTGGCACTTAGCTTTTCCATTTTATAATATGTGGAGCTAAGACATGGAATGTGTATTTTTAGATTTTACCTTGGAAGATGGGTGTTTAAAATTTAGATAAGGCAACAGAGGATTTGGCAACTTTTTGACTCTTAGATCATCATTGGTTTTATCCTCAAAACCATTCCGAAGACAACTAGTTAACAATTTTAAAATGATGGCAGGAAAAAGGAAAAATCACTTTTATGATGGCTTGGTAGCATTGGAGAAAACAATCATTTCAAGGCTTCATGTCCAAGTCTTGGACAGGACATTGTCGTGGTTTAATTTCAGTCGGCAACTAAGCACCACGCAGCCGCTCGCTCACTCCCCCCCACCCGGTGGGATGGGGGAGAGAACTGGAAGAGCACAAGTGAGAAAAACTCGTGCGTTGAGATAAAAACAGTTTAATAATTGACATAAAATGATAATAATAATATGATAATAATAATAATACACAAAACAAGTGATGCACAGTGCAATTGCTCACCACCCGCCGACCGATGCCCAGTCAGTCCCCGAGCAGTGGCCCCCCCCGGCCAGCTTTCCCCAGTTTATGTACTGAGCATGACGTCACATGGTATGGAATGTCCCTTTGGCCAGTTTGGCTGTGCCCCCTCCCAGCTTCTTGTGCACCTCCAGCCTTCTCAGTCGGTAGAGCATGGGAAGCTGAAAAGTCCTTGGCTAGTGTAAGCATTACCTAGCAACAACTAAAACATCGGTGCGTTATCAACTTTGTTCTCATCCTAAATCCAAAACACTGTACCAGCTACTAGGAAGGAAATTAACTCTATCCCTGCCGAAACCAGGACAGACATAAAGTATCATTTATCTTAAGATGAAGGGCTTTTAAGATGTAGTTTCATGATTCAGGAACAGTCCTTAAACAGTTAGGAAAGGTGCATCTTTATCCTGGAAAAAGGGAACAGGTTCATGTCCAGCTGAGAAAAAGAGCCCTTTTACTGAAAAAGATTTTTAAGCATATAGTAGTTTGGTATATTTGAAAGTGCTTTCTGATTCATAGTTTAAGTTAATTAATATGTTTCTAGGTCATTAGAAAGCTTTGCTTTGTCTGTTAAGTTTCACATGATATCCATTTGTGCTGGTTTTGGCTGGGGTAGAGTTAATTTTCTTCATAGAAGCTAGTATGGGGCTATGTTTTGGATTTGTGCTGGAAACAGTGTTGATAACACAGGGATGTTTTCTTTACTGCTGAGCAGTGCTGACACAGAGTCAAGGCCTTTTCTGCTTCTCACACCACCCCACCAGCGAGCAGGCTGGGGGTGCACAAGAAGCTGGGAGGGGACACAGCTGGGACAGCTGACCCAAACTGGCCAAAGGGATATTCCACACCTTATGACGTCATGCTCAGTATATAAAGCTGGGGGAAGAAGAAGGAAGGGGGAGGATGTTCGGAGTTATGGCATTTTGTCTTCCCAAGCAACCGTTACGTGTGATGGAGCCCTGCTTTCCTGGAGATGGCTGAACACCTGCCTGCCCATGGGAAGGAGTGAATGAATTCCTTGTTTTGCTTTGCTTGCATGCACGGCTTTTGCTTTACCTATTAAACTGCCTTTATCTCAACCCACAGGTGTTCTCACTTCTACTCTTCCAATTCTCTCCCCCATCCCACCAGGGGGGAGTGAGCGAGCGGCTGTGTGGTCTTTAGTTGCTGGCTGGGGTTAAACTATGGCACCATTAAACATAAAAGGATGAACAATTGCTGGTGTAGTGCCACAAATAAATTGAATGCTGCTTATTAATCTTCATTTCATGCAAATCACTGATACTAGTGAATAAATAATGCTTTGAGATAACTATAATTGTTTAATAAATAATCTCTTTAATTTCAAAATTTGTGTTGTTATGTATAAAGCTACTAGATAGCAACTTAAAATACATCTAACTCTGTTGATCCGAGGTTTAAAAAACCCAAGTTTTAGGATTTTCATGACATGTCACTTCTAACCTCAGACTCTGATTTCTCCTCATTCAAGAGATGACTGTTCTGGCAGACATATAAAAAGAAGCAAAGTAAAAACAGAAAGAGGTAAATGAATGGGATGAGGGTAAATTAGATGCTAACTGCAGAGAAATAACTGAATATTATATTAAGTTCCTACCTCCCTTTAATCTATGAAATCAGGCAAAATCTGGTTTAATTTGAAATTGATATTAATGCAAAATATTTCATGAGTCAGTGATGCTGTTGATACTAATTTAACCTATACCCAGAAGCAAATGCTCCAATTTGAAATCAATAGATCTACATTATTTCAAATTTACTGCAGCATTGATGAGATGTTCACTTTACTGTTTAACATTATGAAAAATATGAATATTATGCAGCAGATTGCAATCAGTGTCTTGAAATATATAAAGATCTGCATGATCACTAGTATTGCAAATCTCTGGCATTGCAGAAAATGAAGGAAAAAATTAAAGGAAGAGGTTTGCACATTACGACACCATGGTACCGTTTTTTCTCCCATCACCGAAATTACTTTTCATCATGAAAACATCACAAAATACTGACAAATATAACCAACTTATCCTTCCTCTGCTTCTTGCAGGAAAGAGGACATTGTCACTTTTTTCACTCCTGCATTTAGATAAAATAGACCCTAACTGCCCCTTTCCTGTCTCAGAGAGTAATTTAGGAATTTTCTGCCTAGTAGAAATAATTGCTAATTAAAAACAAGGACTAACCTTAATTAACATCAAAGAAAAAGACAGAAAGACAGACAAACTGATTATAGTAGTATACTGAAGAGATTCAGTTCTGCTGCTTCTGCAACCAGGCCCTCTTCTGCTGTGATCCTATTTTACATCCTATTAAACATGCTTAGAACAGGGAAGTATTTGCATGCAATAGTAGAAATAGCCCCTACATAAGAAAAATACACTGTGCCCTCAAAACCTCTTGCTGTTCCCTGTAGAAGCCTTCATGTCTGTGGCAGCAGGATGGATAGCAAGTTGCAGTGAATAAAGTGGCCTGATGATAGTGAGAGAGCTAACATCAAGCCTCTGTATGTCTCCATTTATATGCAAAATCTCTACAGTCTCCCAGATTGCGGCTAGAAGACACATTTGCAATAATTCTCCTTAGTAGTAATTTTTCCTTAGAGATAGCACTAAATTATGGGATTGCTAAATTATTGTTATAATCTAGCAATGACAACCTTTTATAAGAAAAATGGAAGTAGAAAACAGATTCCAAGGAAACCTTTAAAAATTTCATGACACCTTCACACCAATGCCAATATTAAATCCAATATCCTGGCCAATTACAGTATGAGTGATTTATTCTGCCAACCTATTTTGAAATAAAAGATATATATTTCCTAACCCAAGATACAATGCCCTGATAATGTACTTCATTTTAAATACTATGTTTTATCAGTGATTTCAGGACATTACCCTGAGTTAAAACATTTTGGAAACAGACAAGTCTGGAAAAAATGGGATATATCAGCTTCATGAAAAATAATTTACTTAATTACTTAATCCAAGCCAGTATGTAAGTAGTGCACCATGCATTATAAAGTGTTTTCAAAGGAATAATTAAATGATATTTCCAGAATGACAAAGCAATAGATTTTGACCAAAATAAATGTTTTTGAAAGCAAGACTATTGAAAGCCAAAATGCAGAGTGAGGCTAAACCCCAAGCAAATGCAGAAATGAGTAAAAAGTAACTCTGAATTCTAGGAAGATGTAATTATCAATACAAGTACCAAAGCACCTTTAACAACCTAAAAGCTAATTCATTTTACCAGGTAAACATTCTTCAATGAAAATCAACTCAAACTAGTTTGATTTTAATCAAAATAGTAATCTCTTTAAGAAATGGGCAAAGTCATAGATAATAAATACTTCATGTAATTAAAAAGTTTGAGATAATCATATATCAGTGCATGAAGCATATATTGATAAAGTTAATTAACAATGCAGACTTTTATCTGAATACCTTTCATGTACATGATATATTTACACCAATACTTGAATCTACTTGCCATGGTGTGCCATGGTTACATCACAACATTTCACTTCATGGAATGCTTCTTCAGAACTACCTTTGCAGGTGATTTTTTTAAAAAAATTATTCAGGTTATTTGTAGTGTTTGTATTTAATATTTAACTCGAGGAATAGCTTCCCCTCAAAATATTGCACAGTGGATTACTTACCATTGTTTAGATGTATTTCATAAAGGTGCCTGATATTTTCCATTGTTTATAATGTTAAACTTTGTTTAAACTGATTTTTTTCCATTTTCCATTTTCCAATTCTTTTCTTTTTTATGAAAAAGTTTTTTCTTCCTGTCTGATAGCTTTGAAATGTTTTGTATGCTTTATACACTTTCAGAAATTATCTTGAAAATTTGACAAGGAAATGTTTGTGCCTTTTATTACCTTGTCTTACTGTGGCTATCATACTGAAAAACTGTAGATAGCTCAGGCTTAGTGAGACTGTCTAGGAAACAGGGAAATGCTTTAACCTCTTAGAGACTGTGGTTATGAAAAGGCCCGTGTCACCTCCGGGAGATCTCCTACTGTTACCAGACAAGGATGGTACCTTTTCAAACTATTGGAATGAAAATTCTATGCTTTTATGATAAAGGCTTCTCACTGCTTCCCCGAGCTGAGTTAGACCAAACACTGGAACTGAGATGAGGGGACCTATCTCTCCTCTGGTCCCAAGGATTCTGCTGCTGACACCAGGTGAAGGACACTTTTTTCCAGAGCAGCCATGACACAGTGCAAGGACTATACCTGTTCTGATTGTGATGTAGTACTTCTGGAACAAAGGAGAACGCAGTTGCAGAAACTGATTCTTGTCTCTTACAGAAGCTGTAAGATGATTGGTAAAATCAGAAGGAATGGAATAATAAGCTTCTTTTGACAGATTTTCTTGAAAACTCTATTTTTCCCTGCCAATCACAACTTCTTTGTGCTTCATGTAGCTTAAAAATAATTTCTCCTTTCATAATTCTGTTTTTTGTTTTCTTGAAAATTATGAAATTCATGCCTAATATGTAAAATTTATAACCAAATAAAAATTTTACTTTTCCTTCAGTAATTTTTGTTACCACCTATAAGATCATTAGATACTAAAATACCTACCACAGTTTCAAAGGCAGGTGGGTAATGCCTGTCATCTACTTATTGTACAATTAACACTACAGATCTTAACCAGCTATTAAATAAGCAGCATCCTCCTTGAGAAATTAAGATATCAAAGGTCTTTTAGAAAAAATCCACTATGTGAGCACTCCAGACATGCTGGTAATTGTGTCACCAGCCTCTACTACATATCTTGGAAACAGTTGACTCAGATAATTTAAAATCATCTAAAGTGACCTGAAGCTTGTGTGGTTTTCACAGCAGAAAATAGACAACCAAAAAGAATAATACAAGAAAGAGCTGATATGAACATATGGATGTATGGATTTGTTTCATAAATTAGATCTTGTTTTTATTGTTCTTTTTACAGATGATATCTTGTTGGAAAAAAGTTCTAGCTGGTTAATGTTCAAAAGGAAAGCTTGTATTGTGAAGCTTGTCTGTTATATACTCCACATACTATGTATGCATATTTCAGTTGTTAAGGGTAGAGAGATGTTTAAATGAAAACATTCTTTCTTAAACTGGAAGCAATCAGGATCCCATGAATTAAAGAATTTTAAGTTGTAGAAATATGAAAAAGATATTAATTACATTGTCAAGTGAAGATGATGTAATCAACAGGTTTTTCAAATGGACTCAGTATTAGCCAAGACTAAAATTTATAGAATGGATCCATTATCGATCAGGAGTGAGTGGCATTTAGGAAAGGTTTTTACCAGGAATTGAAGTGATGTAGTTTGATTTCTTGAACTTGATATGTGGATTGCTATGTATTTGAGGTTGCCTTGACATCCATTTCTAACCCCTTGTTAAAAACATGCCCTTTAGTGAAATTCTGAGGTGAAAAAGACCACTTCAGTGTCATTTGATACTCTGACATGTACAAATTGAAAATATTTGTAGTTATAAACAATTTTCTGGACATTTCTGGACACTGCTGATACTTGGAATTCAAGTTCTGGCTATGAGCCAGAGGATCGTAATGCTGAAAACAGCACTGACTTTTGAAGAGCAAGCAGAATTTCATGCAGTTGATGATGCAGTCAAATTCTTGAGGAGTTTTGTGGATTGTTTTCCATTTTTATCATTATCACCAGACTGACCTCAGTAAAGGCTGAAGTAGAAAGCAGTGCAGAGAAATTAATATACTTTTCTGAGACAAATGATTATTCCAAAGTTTGGCTTTGCATAACCAAAAGTACATTCGACTTGTCTATTCCCAGAAAACAAACTATGTCTGAGATTTTCTCTTATCTTTAAGTTTAAAATAAGTATCTAAATATAATCCCTGTAAACAAATACATAGAATATAGGAAATAATAATAAAAAGTTTTATTTCTTTATTCAGTCATAATAATCTTCATCACCAAGAACAGTAAGTCTTAGTCATCTGGAGCTTGAGTATCTATTCACATAGTTAAGGTTTTGCTCAAACACAACTAAATAACTCAAAGGTTTTAATAACTAAGTAACCCCGTAAATTGTATATTGGAGGAGAAGACTTTACTTATATCAGCAATGTAGCAATAGCAATAATATCATCCTTCAAGAAACAGCTGCTAAGGAGAGTTGTAACTCCTGATTTTGGTAAATCGTTATGTGTTTCAAAATATCTTTTGTTTCACAAAGCAAATTAAAAATTGTAAACAAGTACGGATTTTTATTCCCTACTCTCAGTCTAATTTTTGATATGTTACAGAACTAAAGTACAACATTTAGCCCTGAAGCTTTCTCAATTGTATTGAATAATGCTTTTTAAAACTGTGAACTAGGGGGATCACAATATAAAGTTGACATGCTAATCTCCAATTTACCTCCAGTTTGTAGATCTGATTAATTTAGGTTTCGTTATCTTTTTACAGTAGTCAACTCTATCATAATTGTAAACTTTATGCTTAAACCCTCTTGTAAAAATAACATAGGAAAGTAGAAATACACATACTGATTCCAGTTAAGAGATTATACATTAATTTCTTATGTCCCAGCATATTCCCAGTATCTTTGTGCAAAGGTTGCTAATGCAAGAGAAGGCAGAGCGTTACAGGACTTAAATAAGTGAGAGACTTAAAATGGAATAAACTACTGCAGAAACAGAGACATAAAAGTATACTCAAAAGTTTCAGCTTATATAAACACACTAATATAACTAAGAGTTAATAACTCAATTTGCATTTTTCTTAATATAACAAATATGTAGAGGAAAGGAAATATGTCATAATGAAGAATTGCTTGATTTTCCTTGAAACAAGGTAGACACTGCAGAAATCACAACACTGTAGTCCTGTCTAGGTAGTGTCATGTCTGTTAGTAAATATTGATTAGGTATAATTGATAAAGCAGAAAAGTTTTTCAGGCTATCCAGATGCCCATATACTAATATGTATTAGTTAGTTGAGCCATCATTAACATCCAGAAAGTTCACTGCCAAAATTATCACAACTGAACGCTGGGTTGAGCACTCAAGGTGTTGAGACCCAAACTAAGAAGTCTGGACATCCATAAATTTCCTTGTCCCTGACTCGATCTTTTTTTTTCCCTTGCAGCCTTCTATTTACATTTAGCCAGTACATTAATACAGTAAACATCTGACAACCAAGTCAATGTTAACTGCAAAAGTGCTCCAATTGTCACAAACTTGTCTGGCGAAAATAGACCTTTTCCCTGAATGAAAACACATCTATCTAAACTTGTTGAGAAACAAAGTAAAAAATGGATCTTTCTCCTCATTTTTCTTGTTCACATCTATTTTGCAGGGGAAAAAGGAGGGGAAATCAAACTAAAATGTTCATCAGTTCATTAGTGTCTTTCCACCAAAAATGGAAAACTAATGCTGAAAATGTATTTTGTCCATCAATTGTAATTTTTTTTTTTTTTCTCCTTATACGTTAAAGTAGAATTCTATATCACATGATGGAACATGTCAGATATAGACCTGAGGATACATCTCTGCATATTCCTTACCAATTCACACTGCGCTAACAGCCTACTTGTATAACATATATTTCTTCGACACTTTAGCTCTTCTAACATACCAATCTGTCACTCTTTAAAGAAGTTTTGCAAAGATCTCTATAAGATATATGATCTTTCAGTGAGTTAGCACTGCAATGAACACTCCATAAGCTCTGTCAAACAGTGATTTGTGCAGGACTGCAGCAGGTTATTAAACTCATCTTTTCCTAGAACATTTTTCTTTTTCTCAATAAAAGCAGAAAATATTGAAAGTATTTAAAAGTAAAAACCGAAGACATGTTGTTCAAGTAGTTTCTCAGTATAGAAGTACCAGTAAGTTCAGAGACATGACTGGCATGGCTGTTTCAGTATTAACCTGTCATGTAGAGATAGCCAGAGAAACAGTGGCCTATACAGATGTTTAATAAGAAGTTAATTCAAATCTTGAGTTATTTTAATGATAAACCTTTCTCTCCCCTCAAATTTTGACCATTTCTACTCATTCCAATAACAGATCAGTCAAGAGAGGAATGACCCACAGCAGGATAGGGATAAAAGTAGCTGTTATTCTGGCTGCTAACGTGATTTGAGGGAAGGCTGACCATATGAGTTCAAGCTTATATTGGTTAAAAAAGGAATCTTTGAAGGAAGAAAGTTAATATGTCTATGTCACATTAATTACTTTGCAGATGCTCTCCATCACTGTGTCTGTAAGATTAAATGCCTTTTACTGTTTATGTCTCAAACACAATTATTTTAGTGCAGGAATAACAAAGGAAACTGTTTGATCTCTGCTCCTGCAGGACTCAGACTAGAAATTACAAATAGTCCTTTCTGATTTTAAAACCTCTGAAAATAAAAAGATACCCGTAGTAGTTGATAGCCCAGAGGCAATAGTGCACTGAATCATGTGCATTACTATATTATTTACTTTTTCACTATTAGAAAGAAAAAAATTATAATTAAGCACTTTTCACCAAGCCCCACAAAGGATAGCTTATATAAAGCAGTTCCCCCTATGCCAAGTGATACTTGCTTATAGGAGAATGTTGGTACATATTCAACTTGAAAGCTCTTTCTTTTTTCAGAAATTTTAAATCATTCCTGCATAAGGAAATCATGTTTAATCAGAAAATACACTACTTTCTTTCTTCCATGCTTGAGAATTCTGAAAATGTTTTCCCAAATGTGTTAGGGAACTTGCCTCCAGCATAAGGCAAAGCACACAAATTTTGAGGCTCAAGAGATGTTCTCTAAGAAATACACAAGCCCATGCAATGAAGGAGATAATAGAATGCTGAATACCAACACTAATGTTAATTCTTGCAAAAGGAAAATGATAGCATAATGCTGAAATAAAATAACAATTACAGATAACTGCTTCTGAAGTGAAGGACATCTGGGAATTCTTACTAAAAGTGAAAAGGAAAGGTGGAGTATATGGTAAAAGCAGACATAATGCTTTTGTGTTTAGAGTAGAATGTGCTTTTCCTCCTGTGTGGAAAGCTGACTGTTTTGGAAGGTACAATATTGTGGGTGCACAGATCAGCACTGAGTTATAAACCAAAGGTTTATGGAATATAAGTTATTCAAAGGTTTTGTGCTTACTCTTGATGAATGGCCTGTTGCAGATGTTTGTTTATTCACATTATTATCCATTAATTTGATCACATTGTCTTTCCTGGTTAATGAATCACCATGTAAGTAATTTGGACAAGATCAGTAATGTTGTATTATTTCACCTTATGCAGTAGAGTCATTAGGCCATAATGCAATTCAGCACTGCAAAATTATCAGGGTAAGTACCATTTAAAGCAGAATCATGGATATATCCTTGACCCAGTATTTTTAAATGTTCTTGTGTCTGGACATTTTTAATGAAAAATTCATATTATACCTGAGATGAACATTAACCAAAGAGACCTTTTCTAATAAAAAGGACTTTATTAGGTAGCCATCTGCTTCAGACCTTAAAAGTGTGATTGTGGTTAGAAAAATGACTCTGAGAATAACACTTTATTATGTAAGATCTGCATTGTTGGTGTATTTCTGAGTCATATCATAAACACTGAGAAAAATGAGCAAAATGAAACAGTTTTACTACTATTAGTTGTACACTTTTAATTATAAACTTTCTCTTGATTAATATATCAGCAGTGTTTTCAGCTATTTTCTGAATGCAGGATCCTTGAGTACAGTTTGATGTAAAAAGAAAGGATTACACTTCCATCCTGATATGGAGTGGAGAATTTATTTCAACATTTTGATAAAAAAAAAATTATTCACAATAAGACATGTTGTATTTGAGAATGTAATATTTTTGCTTTACATTTACTTACACATTACCACAATTTTACACTCTTGAGAGCATGAATACATATTAATGACAGCTATGCAATATAATAAAACATGGTTAACTGAATAAGCTGTATCATATCCATACATAGTCTGAAAGATGTGCTGGTGCATCATGAAGCATTCATGAAAATACTTTAAAAGGAAGCTTGGTTTAAGGAATTTAAATTTCACCTGATGTGCTGAGACCTTGAGACACAAAAGGATAAAGAGTTTCTGTTTTCTAAAGAAGATTTTCTGTTGAAAGGATATGATAAGAACATTCAGAAAAGTAATTACAACAATCTAGTCTTGACTAAACAAAGGCACCACCTAACCACTACATATCCTACTTATTGAGCAGTAGTCTCAACCTGCCAGTTGAGATTCACTATGAAATATATATCAAAAAAAGACCTCTGAAGAATTTGGTAATGTCCTCATGACATCCCAGAAGGCTGATTATGAACCTTTGCCATCAAATATGGTAAGGACATTAATTCTATCAAGAAATGGTGGTGCTGGGAAAACAACTGTGATACAGATTTTGGAGGGAATAATGATTCAATCTTCTAAAGGAAAATTCTAAACCATAAAACTTTCTCAATGAAAACTAAATTAAAGAATTAAGGCCCACCTTTTTTTTTTTCAAAATGGCTAGAACAGAAACATTTAGAAAATAACTACAGGGATATAGCTCTAACTTTGTAAACATGTTTTCTGTAAACAATGTTGTTAAGGAATCCTTCATACCAGCAATAATGGTGGAAACCAGACTGAAATTTCACTGTAAGAGACAGCATGTCCTTTGAGAAAAAGAAGCAGGTAGTCAATGAAGTGACCCAATTGCATCAAACATTTGTACTTCTAACAGGGCACTACAATGGCTCCTAATAGTAATTCTATATATAAACATATATATACCAACACTTACATGTACCAAGCATATGTAATATATATATAAAAAAATTGGAATTTTATGTTACCACTGATACATATGGAAGAAAGTGTTTGTTACTCTGCCAGGTCATACAACAGCTCTGAATGTTTTAGGTGCCACCTAGTGCCCAGTTCTCATGTGTCAGAGTCCCTTTCATGAGGAGAAAACTGATTTTCTTTGTGCCCTTTTATGCCACTATTTAACATGTGCATGACACATCCCATATCCACCTGAGTGGATCACTCCCTGAGTGATCCCTGTAGCAGAAATATTTTTTCTCTTTTTTTTTTAAATCAAGTTGAAAAGTTCAACATACCAGAAGTTCTCTGCCTTCGATGTTAAGACACAATTTGTGAAGAAGGCCTGTGGTGGGGAAACCTTAGCTAATAAGTCAGACATGAGGCATGGTTGATTAGCCATGTACATGTGTATGTATCCTCAGACTATATACTGGTCAGATCAGATGATCTTTGCCAACAGGAAGCTGGAAGAGATGTTGCATACTTTCTTTTTAAGACTAGCCAGTCTCTAGATCATAATCATTTAAACCATAAATCTTTCAGATTAACCTTTATAACAGTTTAAGAGTCAATTCACGAATTAGCAACGCCTATCAGTGCTCGTGTCAACTCCTACATTTCTTCTTAAGCCTCCTTAAGAAGTCCCAGTACTTTTCCACAAAATGTGTTTTATTTCATTCTGTTCTCTGCTTTCAATATTCTTATGATCCTGAATATAAAAACTATACATCTTGTAATATTTGTGTTACATCTTGCAAAATGGAACCCTAATTTCAGTAGGAATCTAGATATGACAGTACATCAAATATATAAAGTTAATGAAATTTATTTGACAGATGTATCTATTCTTGTCTGTGAAATTTGTGTGGAGACACTCTATGATACCACACAACTTGTTTGTGCTATGACATCCTCCTTCGGTGGGCAAAGTGCTTTTTCCTAAATTCAGTTAGCTTTTTATGTCTTTGGTTACTGTAAATTCTCCAGATAAGGACAGCCAGTGAGGAAAAACGCAACATTTATAGAGTACCTAGCATAAGGCAAAATAAGGTGAGGCATTGAGGCAACACTGGAATGAAAATAAATAATACTATGAGATATTTCTTACCATAACAATTCAGAAATTGAAGATGAAATTCTATTATATAACTCTAAAAGGCATAGTAAGAAATATATATTGCAGAAGGAATAGCGATATGGTATAGGTTTTAGGATTATTTTTTATTTTAGATTATCCTGGGCTCTGAAATAAGCTTTGCTCCGTAATTACAACAGCCTCTTCCCAGCTGCCTACAGAATACAGCTATGCCAAAAAAGTGCTCAGAATCACTGCAGTCTAAATGGAACAAGCCTGTTATGACTCATATATGGACATATCTACACAGATATTGCATGGCAGGAACGGTGCATCTGTCTGGGCTTCATCCACCTGGGAAGCTGAACAACCACAACATGAGGCAGATACAGTACCTCAGGCTTTGGACTATGCTGATAGAGTTGAATACTTTCAGAACAGTGTGGATGGAGCAATCGGTGCCACACTAGCAACTCTACACCCATTCCAAAACTTCATATAGTCTCCAACGGTCTTTCTCAGTCTATGCACTATGTGAATTTACCTTCCAGCCATACTCAGGGTTTAACTGGTGCCCACAGCAGCTGTACAGGAATTTGCTGCAGATAAAGCTTTAATCGAAGTCAAGCGGAATTTGGTAAAGGCAAATAAGGGTGGCAGGTGCTGTTAACTGTACAGCTCTCCTAGCTAACTATTCGGTCTTTACCTGTTTGTCATTTCCTTCAGGTAACACTTTAGAAGTGTGTCTGATGGGGAAATGTCAGTTTTAACCATATCTGCTGAAGCTTATAGTCATCTTTCTGTTGATTTCGTTTGGTGCTGGATTATACTGTCATATGGTAAAATTAGTGACTGCCATTGTCTTTTTGCATGGTCTTTCAGCTCACTAGTGCTCTTCTGTGTCTTCAGCTGATTTAAACAGATATTCTGAACAGTGTATTGCACGTGAAGGGAATGTACTGCAAACCCTGGACCATTTCTTGTACTACATTTGTCATGCTCACTGTATCAATGTTACTACAGTACTACAATTATCACTTGTTTTCTTCACATATCCTGGAGGGGTTTTTGCTGTACTTCTTGTTGCTGTTGTTCTCTTGCTTGCAGAAGAATTATAGTAATGCAGTTCTAATTTACTTAATGTTGAAACAGGTTTGTTCCTATTAAAATAACATCTGACTTTAATGCTGTAAATAGAAACATTCTTGTGTTACTTGCAAAGAAGGAAAATGCAGTGATTGTTTCAATGTACTTTGAATCAAAATCAAACTCAGTATAAAAGTCTACATTTAAAGTTCCCTCAGGATGCAGTTTTAAAAGACACCCTTACACTAATCAGTGGCTTTACTTCAGATAATCAAGTTCCTCTGTTATTTTTTGGCATGAAAATAATTTCAAAGGGAAGAAAAAAGCAAAATTATGTAATTCATTAAAAAATAGAAACTATGCAATGTAATTAGCTGTATTATCTTTATTGAACAGTAGAGACCCTCAGTGAGGTTACTATTACAAAGATATTCGTCTATCAAGATAAGAGCAATTAAGAACAGGAGAAGAAAAAACATGTTTTACCTTGTTTTCCTTTAGGGAAAAAAAAAAATTCTTTGTCACACTTCCTCTTGCCTACCTATTTATAGATAGATACCAGAATATGACAGTCTCTTCTGATTGACCCACATAAAATGGAGAAAGCAAAAGAAAAAATTCAAGAAGTTTTGGTTGTTAGACAAACTGTTATTTCTATTACTCCTGTTATCAAATGTGAATTTCAGAATAGTGACTCTTCATTCTGCACTTGTATCTTGAGGTCAGAGATCTGTTGGAATCAAGGAATAACCACTTTTATTGTTGAATTACTACAAAGGAGAGACCTGGATTTTGGGGAGGGGATTTTTTTCATTTAATTTCTGTTTTAATAAATCTGTATTGCTCATGGTAGATCTTTCAAAGCATTCATTTATAGTGTCTCTTTTCTCTCTGAACCATACATATTTGTGCAGTTGAATTGCCACTTAGATATTAAGTTTTTCATTTTTTCCTTCATCACACTGATATTGCTTACTCCAAATTTTTCTTGTGGTTTCCCTCTGTAAATTCAAGTGGGACAGGTATGTATGTATATGTATATTTCAATATGCATGTAGGAAGACAATGGTACTTCTGTACTCATCAGTTAATTCTTCTACTCCCTTTCAGATCTAAATCTAGACCATGCTTACTCATATATTCAGAGCAACGTGAATGAGGACAGAATAGAAAAGAAAGTAAGCAAAATATACATTTTGAGAAAGAAAGCAAAATATTTTGAGGTAGAAACTATGCATCAAAGTTACTTTTTTAGTATATAAAACCTTTGGAAAACTATGTGCAACTAAAATAAACCATTACAAGATTTGATACAGGTGAATTTCAGGCTACTTCATATTGTTACAAATGTATCATCTTTCCTGATATTTGGGACCCTTGGAATGTATAGCACTCATTATATTCACACACATGCTACATGCAGCACTTCTGAAATCAGTCTTGAGTCTTCAATACAAAAGCATTCTCACTTGTCAATAAGACAAACTGCATAAGCATTGCTTTTCCAAGGGGTATCTGTGTACAGCCGTGTTCTAGTATTTCCAGTTACACCAAGTCCTGTCCCAAAAGACAACTGGAGTAGTCCCTAGAATGGCGTATTCCATGGACCATACTCAGGTTTGTCTGGCAAAGGCATTATTGTTTGGAATAACAGACACGAGTGAACAAGCAGTCTAGGACTAGTGCCATGCAGTAATACAGGGCGATATCCAAACTGACAGTGTAGGGATACGGGGAGTATTCAAGTTCAAAAGTAATAAATGAAACAAATATTAGCCTGTACTGGGATATTTCATAGGTTTTTCAATGAGTGAGTACTCAAGAAGATATATATTTGATATTGACAGTGTTTCTCACTTTAGGTTGGGAAAAATGGGATCATAATTATTTGTAATATCTATGAACAAAAACAGTGATAAAGATATGGATCAATCCTTTAAAAAAAGACAAAATTCTTTATGTTCCTAAATGTCTAATATCAGATCTAGTGTGTGAAGAACATTAATCTTCAGCAGAGAAAATACAAATAGCTTCCACTGAGCTGAATGCAATGCAATGATATGACAAATGCATTTTTTACTGGAATATTTGCAAATATTTGTTCTGGAAATTTGGACATCAAGTTATAAATTTCATGCTTAAACAGTTTAGGGAGGACAGGTGCTACTCTTGACTTTATAAATAAATATAAAAGAAAAAATTCCTGAATTAAAATCTGAATAAAAAGAAAGTAAATTTGAAATTTCCATATCTGGTTATGACTTGTTTCTCCTTGAATGAATGCTGAGAAAAAGAGAGTCTCAACTTCTGCCAGCCTTGTTTTTGAAAGTCTTGTCACAAATAAATTATATGTAACATGATTTAATTTTAATAGCTTATTAATTAGTATTTATAAGTGGCTGAATTTCTGCTAATTAAACTCTTTAAAGGAGTGTGTCCATTCCTGCTAAGAAGAACTCTCTGAGGCATATTTTACCCACAGTCTTTGAACAGAATTTTCATTGATGTTAATAGGAATTAATGAAATAGACACTTATTGAAAAGCATTGAAGTGTATTTTGATCTCGGTGTTTTATCATCATGTAAAAAAAATACAGGACAAAGAAGTTCATACGTACCTTACTTAGAGGTGGAATATTGATTAAAAAAAAACATTTTGGTTTTGTGCAAGCAAATAATGCACATGATTTCAGAGATAACTGACAATTAAATCTAAGACAGAAAATTCTTACTTGGAGAGAGATTGAAACAATTGGGACAGTTTGCTTTAAAAAGGAGATGAGCAACAATACACAATAAAAATGTAAAAAAGTAGGACGGTGTAAAAAATTCAGTTATGCTTATTTTCAGAGTACATGAACAAGGAGAAGTTCAACCAAATTACAATGTGGCAATTTTAAAAGGAAATACTTTTCCACACTTCATATCATTACTGAATATCAGACTGTCACTGAAGTTAAGAATCTGCAGAGCTGAACAAAAATTACAATCTAGTTTGGCAATTCCTGTGTTCCCTGACAGATGACAATCTCAAGGTAACGATCCGTAGCTTTAAATGGCAGGGAGTTGGTAGTACATTGTCACATTCAGTTTGAAAATAGTACTACCTATCAAAGAAGACTAATGCAGTTACTTGGTGAACTACACACCCCCCCTCAAAATAATGCACTTGTATATGTCCAAAATGAAAATACTCACAGAATGAACTAATATATTTTAAATTGTACAATTTATTTTCTACTTTATTATCTAGAATGAGGAACAAAATGACTTGAAGGGTTAGAAGTAGTAACATACTCACTAGCCACTTTCATAATATTAAAAAGTTAATGGAAAATGCCAAGTATTCTTTTTAGACGAGTCATATAGTATTGCAACTGGACAATGAGTTTTAGTTTAGAAGGACAGTGATTTTTAATTAGTGATTTAAAACACAATTTCATAAGAATATATTGCCTTCTGTGGGTAATTCTTGATGAGACAGCAGTAAGAGTAAAGCTAGCAATTTTAGGCAGTGACTGTTAAAGGCATCACTAATCTTTATATTCTTCATTTCAAAGGACAGGGAATCTTTTTGTGACCTTTTTACAAAGCAGTAAGAAATACAGACCCCTGAAAGATTTCATCTTCTTGGAGAAGCCGAAAATAAAAACACTGTGTACGGGCAGAGTTTTCAAGTTAATATACTATGATTCATAAGATTACCAAAATCCACAGGATGATATTCTTACCTCTATTTTGACATGCTATGATGATACATAATAACTGGAGTGGCCTTGAAAACGTTTAAAGGATTTAAGAGAAATCCCTTTGAACAGATATGCAGGAGTCAACTGCAGCATTGTCTTCTTTGTAAAGCTTGCAAGCAGATTTGAGGACAGAGGAGTTTTGTTGGAGGACAGAATACTTAGCTTGATAAAGCAGTAGTAAGAATATCAACCATTTAGGTGAGCTTTGAAGTGACCAAGATGAGACAGGTTATCTTCTTACTTCTGTGCTGTGTCCTCGTGCAAAGTAATGAAAACCAAATCCAGTTCCACAGAGTTTATTACATAAGAGAAAGAAAGCAATAGCAGCAATGACATCAGCAACTAACCTGCATGTTTAACATATTCACGTCAAAATGTGATTGGTACAGCAAATCTTGCAGATGAACACATTGTTAGCATATATTTTATATATAGCATATATATGTATAGATATGTATAGCATATGTAGCATATATATATGATTGTACTGGATTCTTCCATTTAATAACTGTTACATAGTTTTGTTTTATCCTAGTTCTTGGCAGTTCTTGGCATGGAAGTTTGACAATGTAATGTATCTCATGAGCCATACTGCTTGTTTTGATAACAATTTATACCTTTTTTCTTTAATTGAAACCTACTATAACAGTTCAAATTATTTTTTCCATACTATATTTAAATATGTTAATATATATATGTGTGTGTGCCTGTGTGCACACACTCATGAGCACATCAGGCATGCAGAAGAATAATTCAGTTACATGGAACTCAGCAAAAGAAATTAAGACAATACATATATACCCTTCTGTTCTTCCATCTTGTTTCCTTACTTTGTAGATTAGGGAAATTTGCTATGAATCCAAGGACAGGTTTACCTGATTTGTCTCTTCCCTGTTAGCATTAGGCTGGCAAGTACACTTGGTACAAGCTTTGAAGAGCTCAGGATGAGATTATGAAACCTCTTTTGCTCACACTTGTACAAAATATATCTTTTTATGTCCATTAACTAAAGGACTTCAGCAGTAAATGATGGGAAATGTTGTAATCAAGCTCTTTATGATGCTGAAACATCAGTCAAAAGAGTACACAGTTGGAGTGTGAGTACCACCCAGTAAAACTGAACTCTAATTAATGTCCTCAGAGATCAAACTAACAGCAGAGCCGCCACTCATTTTGGATTCTCAATGGTTTAAAGCTCTGCATTAGAGTAGAAGTCACCCAGATCTATGGTATTCCATATGTTTAAATTAACCAATCGTTTGCTCAGAAATCAGTTACCCACAGTATCTCATCACTTTTGGCTCATTATCTAAAATCTATTAAATCATTCAACAGCTTCTTGATCATGCTCAGGCTTATGATTGTTAAAACCTTCTCCTAGTGTTCTGTCTTGAGTACTTTTATTTATTCTTCCAAATTTTGGTTGATTCAAATCTGATGTTCTTTTATGTCTGTATTATGGTTTTGTTTATTGTTTTGTACTTGTATAACTTAAAAGTCAGAAATATATCAAGTTCCTTTTTTTCCTCATCCTATATAATGAGTTCTTTGCTATAAATTAAGAAAAAAATATGAATTTATCTATAGCTGGAGCTTAAGGAAAACCTCGTGCTCATTTTCATGTAATATTCTACCTTTGGGTATGCGGGTACATAAGCAGATACTGAATAGACTAAGTCAGTAATGGCTTTTCAGTGTTGAGTTGTATAATATACATGAAAACACACTATCTGCCTGAAGTTGCCATAATTCATGTGTTCTATATTCTTCAGCAAAATGCAGTATTGATTTATAAAAACATTATAAGTAATAATAAATATGCTTTCTCCAGAATTACAGAGTAGTTCCTGTGGCAATCCAGGAGTTCCACCAAAGGGTATCTTGTACGGTACAAGATTTGATGTTGGTGACAAAATCCGATACAGCTGTGTAACTGGATATATTTTGGATGGCCACCCTCAGCTTACTTGCATAGCTAACTCCGTGAATACGGCATCATGGGACTTCCCCATTCCTATCTGTAGAGGTAAGAGAAATACTACAGTAATGTTCTCAAATATATACATTGTATTTGTTAGTATGAACAACTTTAAATCTGTTTTAATTACTAACTTTTAGATTGTGATTAAAGAAAGAAAAGCCTTTTGTAATATTTTGATCTCCTGCTCACATATATGATGTATCTCAGCATATGCACTGACTAATTTTTAAGTCAATATCCTATTAAAAAGATATTTCTCATTTATTTTAAAATATAGGTAATGAAATAAGTACTAGAAACCTAGTAATAAGTAGGATATAAAAGTCTGTGTTCAACATGTTTACAACTATGGGAATGTAAATTTGGGATCCATTAATACTTCCTAAGGACTGACCTTTTGTCAAGTATTAACTTGGATATTGAGCAAACAGAAGTTTGAAACTACCAAAACAATTGAGTTAGAGGGACTTCCCCTCATTCTCAGTCAGATTTGATACCTTAAGATTTCTGTATAGGGTATTGCTTGTATTGTAACAAATATTGTAGGTCAAATCCTTTTCCCTCACTCACATTAGAAATATAGCAATAGTAGGGCATCCATTTGCTGACATGACACACTCTCTAGAGAGGTGTGCTGCTTACCGGGGGTTTGTATCAGGGATGTCACTGAGAGGCTACCAAGCCTCTTATAATCCACTGACTGTTATCTGCTGCTGTTGTTTCACGTGGGCACCACTGACACAGCCAGGAGCAGTCTGAGGACTATCAAGAAGGACTACAGAGCCCTGGGAGCAACAGTAAGGGACTGGAGCGCAGGTAGTTTTTTCATCAATCCTGCCAGTCAAAGGGAAGGGGTTTGAAAGAGCCAGTTGAATCTGGTGAATCAACAAATGCTTACAGGACTGGTGCCACAGCCAGGGGTTTGGCTACTTAGACCATGGGACTTGCTTTAAGAAACCTGGTCTACTGGGGGCTGATGGGATCCATCTGTCAGAGAAGGGGAAGAGCATCTTCAGTCATAGGCTTGCCAAGCTGGTGAAGAGGGCTTTAAACTAAAGTTGCTGGGGGAGGGGAACATCAATCCATCCCACTCCTACCAGTTTGATGCCAGGGCCAGCAATAGATGCCCAGAGCCTGGAGAAGGATCACAGGTCTCCCTGAAGCCTTCTCTTCTCTAGGCTGAACACCCGCCTGTCACTGAACTCCATCTGGATATTGAGCCGTTGACCACTACCCTCTGGATGTGACCATCCAACCAATTCCTCACCCACTGGGCAGTCCACCCATCAAATCCATACCTCTCCAGTTTAGAGAGAAGGATGTTGTGGGCGACCGTGTCAAAGGCCTTATAGAAGCCCAGATAGATGACATCTGTAGCCCTTCCCGTGTCCACTGATGTAGTCACTCCATCATAGAAGGCCACTAGGTTAGGCAGGCAGGACTTGGCCTTGGTGAAGCCATGCTGGCTGTCTCGAATCACCTCCCTGTCCTCCATGGGCCTTAGCATAGCTTCCAGGAGGATCTGTTCCATGATCTTCCCAGGCACAAAGGTGAGACTGACTGGCCTGTAGTTCCCCAGGTCTTCCTTTTTTCCCTTTTTAAAAATTGGGGGGTTTGTTTCCCCTTTTCCCGTCAGTGGGAACTTCACCGGACTGCCACGACTTCTCAAATACGATGGATAGTGGCTTAGCAACTTCATCCACCAGTTCCCTCAGGACCCGCGGATGCATCTCATCGGGTCCCATGGAACCTTCAGGTTCTTTAGATGGTCTCGAACCTGATCTTCTTCCACAGTGGGCAGCTCTTCATTCTCCCAGTCCCCACCTTTGCCTTCTGCGGCTTGGGCGGTGTGGCTCGAGCACTTGCCGGTGAAGACCGAGGCAAAAAAGTCATTGAGTACCTCAGCCTTCTCCATATCCCAGGTAACCAGGTCTCCTATTTCATTCTGGAGAGGGCCCACATTTTTCCTAGTCTTCCTTTTATCACCGACGTACCTATAGAAGCTTTTCTTGTTGCCCTTGACGTCCCTGGCCAGATTTCATTCTATCAGGGCTTTAGCTTTCCTAACCTGATCCCTGGCTGCTCAGACAATTCCTCTGTATTCCTCCCAGGCTACCTGTCCTTGCTTCCACCCTCTGTAGGCTTCCTTTTTGTG
The DNA here is from genome assembly GCF_965638725.1 of Aptenodytes patagonicus. Taxonomy (NCBI): domain Eukaryota; kingdom Metazoa; phylum Chordata; class Aves; order Sphenisciformes; family Spheniscidae; genus Aptenodytes; species Aptenodytes patagonicus. The sequence goes on from NC_134950.1 coordinate 17,502,095, forward strand.
TTGGAGTTTGTCCAGGAGCTCCTTGTTCATCCATGCAGGCCTCCTGGTGGTTTTGCCTGACTTCCTCTTTGTTGGGATGCATCCCTCCTGAGCTTGAAGGAGGTGATCCCAGCTTTCTTGGGCCCCTCTTCCCTCCAGGGCTTTGTCCCATGGCACTCTACCAAGCAGATCCCTGAAGAGGCCAAAGCCTGCTCTCCTGAACTCCAGGGTAGTGAGCTTGCTGTGCGCCCTTCTCGGTGCCCTAAGGATCTTGAACTCCACCATTTTGTGGTCGCTGCAGCCCAGGCTGCCCTTGAACTTCACATTCCCCACCAGCCCCTCCTTGTTGGTGAGGACAAGGTCCAGCATAGGATCTCTCTTCGTTGGCTCCTTTACCACTTGGAGAAGGAAGTTATCATCAGTGCATTCCAGGAACCTCCCTGATTGCTTATGCCCTGCCGTGTCGTCCCTCCAACAGGTGTCAGGGTGGTTGAAGTCCCCCATGAGGACCAGGGCTTGTGAGTGTGAGGCTGCTCCTATCTGTCTATAGGGGGCCTCATCCGCTTGGTCTTCCTGGTCAGGTGGCCTGTAGCAGACCCCCACCATAATGTCACCTGTCCCTGCCCTCCCTTTAATCCTGACCCATAAGCTCTCGGTTGGCTCCTCATCCATCCCCAGGCAGAGCTCCATGCACTCCAGCTGGTCTTTGCCATAGAGGGTGACACCCCGTCCTTGTCTCCCATGCCTGTCCTTCCTAAAGAGCCTGTATCCTTCCATCCCAACACTCCAATCATAGGAGCCACCCCACCACATCTCTCTGATGCCAATAAGGTCGTAGTCCTGCAGGCGTGCGCACATCTCTAGCTCCTCTTGTTTATTCCCCATGCTACGTGCGTTTGCATAGAAGCATTTAAGTTGGGCCCCCGATGAAGCTGTCTTACTGGCTAGAGTTCCTTTGTGTTGTTCTTCAGGTGCTCTCCTGAAGCAATAAGGAGACCTTATTGCAGCCCATCAGTACTTCAAGGGGGCTTCTCAAAAAGATGGCGGCAAACTTTTTAGCAGGGCCTCTTGTGTCAGGAAAAGGGGGAATGGCTTTAAACTAAAGGGGGGTAGATTCAGACTAGATATAAGGAAGAAATTTTTTATGCTGAGGGTGGTGAAACACTGGAACAAGTTGCCCAGAGAGATGGTGGATGCCCCATCCCTGGGAACCTTCAAGGTCAGGTTGGACGGGGCTCTGGCAACCTGATCTAGTTGAAGATGTTCCTGCTCATTGCAGGGAGGGTTGGACTAGATGGCCTTTAGAGGTCCCTTCCAACCCAAACTATTCTATGATTCTATGATTCTAGGGAATCCTGGTTTATGGGTAAATCTTATTTTCTGAGACTATTAAAGAGAAATAATGTTTGCAGAATAATGAAAGTATCTAAGCTGATAAAATGGAGAAACTATTGCTACTATACACAACCAAATACAATAAAGATAGTATTTTATTGAAGCACTGTTTTGTCAGGCAAGCTTGAGATCTTTTTCTGGATTCAAAGGTTAGCTTTACAGAATGTAACATTTATGTTTGTCTAAAAAATTTGATGCTGTCTTGCAGGGGCTACAGAAACATTCCGACTGAAATTAGCATTCTGATAAATTTCTGAATAAAAAAGATCAAAATTCAGCTTGGTTAAAACCTGGTTAACCAGTACCACAAAAAAGTAGTTATATATGGGAAATGTGTATCATTGGAAATACCATTCTATTGTTTCCTATTCTTGGCTTAGAGCTATTTAATATGTTTATCCATGATCTTGGATACATGGTTATTACAAATACAAAGTTATTACTAATAATACTATTTTCTAGTAAAATTACTTATAACTCCTGAATTGTCCCCTCCTACTTCCCAGAAAAATGCTAGCGAATAATGAACAAGATACACAATCAAGGCATAAATCCAAATTTTGTTTGTGGAGATGATCATAAAAAAGATTTGATGGGAATATATTAACTTGCACAAAACTTATATTTGTAACAAAGTAGAAGGCTAATGGACTTCACTGTAGACCATTGTTCAAATTCTTGATCTGCCTATTTTGAAATGAATTGGCATAAAAAATTGTACTCTTAAATGTGGAAGATGAGAGACTTGAACCTGATGCTTCCACTTGCCAGTCAGTCATCACAGTCACAGTGTTACACATGCTTTCTTTTGATACAATGTTTTTCAGTAGAACTTTGGATAGATTTTGTTTTTATTCCAAGGGGATGTGAAAATATACAGTATAAATTTGAATTGGAATGATAAGCTCCCAAAGTAGTCCTGTGGTTAAACATAACTCTAGTATGTAAGCAGAAGACTATCACATAATAATATGAAAAACATATTTCTTTTTATTCATGATTAGAGAGGTCATTATCTGAATAGTGTCACTCTCTAGGGCAAAATAGAGTTGACAAATTGGAAAGGGTTCAGAAAAAGAGGAAACAAGTTTTATTAGGTTTCAAAATTGCCATTTTGTCTGGAGACAGAAGGAAATAGAACTTTTTAGTGTATGTGAAAGAGGATGAAGAGGTGACTTGATTTACTGCAGAAACTCATGCAGAAGGAAAACATTTTTTGGAGAAGACAGTGCTCTAATGAATAGCAGTGAAGAACCTAAGCGGTAAAAGCTTGACAAATAAAAAAAAATTAAAAAATCAGTGTACACATTTTAATAGTAGTGGTTATGAATTACTGGAATATAACCTAGGAATGTGACAGATTCTTGACTTAAGTTTTAACATCAGGCATAATGGCTTAAAGGCTTAATGCACCAAATGACTGTTAAAGTATTTTTGGCCTATGTTCAATAAAAAAAATAATTATTTTCAATAGTTCCTTCTTTGAGTCTATGTTTGATATCAGAAACATCTAACTTTACATTTAATACAGAGACCTTTTGTGGTTCCATTCTAATGAATTTGTCCTAATTTTGCCTAATGCAATTATCCAACACATAATTCTGCAGAAGGTTGCTAAAGGTGATTACCCACTAATGAGCTTATCTCTTTCCCTCTGTTTCCCATGTAGACTCTCTTTGATTAAACACTCATCTTTAAAGACTTCCTCTGATAAATGTCTTACTGTTCCCTACCAATCTAAAACAGAGAATCCTGAGACAAACAAGTGAAGTGGTGTGTAATTTTGAGAGTATATGTGTAAGAATTATTTTTTCTCAACAATAAACAACTTGACTACTGTTTTCTGGTAGATGGCCATGTCTCTTCGAGACATGCATATACTAGTTGTTCATTTTAATATAATTAGTTGGATTGGGGAAATACAGAGTATTTCAATGCCATGACCTAGGAAATGTCGTTGTATAATTTGTTAGAAAAAAGGCCCAAGAATAGCACAAAAGTATACTTTATTCAATATTAATTTGTGTTTGTTTGTTTGTTTTTGTTTTGTAAATAAATTGAACGAAGTTCTGAACTTACAGCATGCTTAGATGTCAGTGGAGTTAAGCTCATGGATGTCTTTAGATCATCTGTGTAAATGTCATTGTCATCTGCCTCTTGTAATTCAGAACAAGTAAATTTGGGAGTAATTTTCTTTTAGATCATTGAATGAAGACATCAGGAGGAGGTCATGCTTGTGTTTTAGCAATGTAACTCTTACAGATTGATTTCTCAATGAGGGGAATTTCATTGGAATCAACAATGCTTCGTATTGCCACAAGCATCCATACATAAGAACCCATGACATGCTTATGGTTTGAATTTGGTCATAACAATGATATTTGTATTTTTTAAGTTACACATTTTTGGGTCAAATTTTATTCATGAAGAAAAGAGTTATTCCTCAAATGACTTCCTTTTTCTTTACTAGTCTCCATAGGATTGTATTGCAAAATCAGTGCACATCATACCTAACAATTGCTTTATTTCATATCCTGTTTCTCAGTGAACATAGTTTGAATGCACAGCTTTTCACCTGTCATTTGCATGTTCTGATATTCACTAAAATACTGTAATTTTTATTAGATTTACTAGAAGTGTAAAAACACCTTAATTAAAAGAAAACTAAATTGGATTTACTGTGTTGTGGTCAATTATATTGTGCACAACCCATGACTAGCTTTTAAATAAAGTCTTCTTCCCTGACAAATTAATTTTGATAAGGTTGTTTTCAACAGTGAAACATGACAGCAGCTTTATCATATCACTTATTCCTGAGATAATGTTGTAACTTGCAGTTTCTCCATGATGCAGCAAGCTAGGAATAATTTACTGAGGCTAATAAATAAGGTTACATTCATATATAATATTGTCATTCTATAAAGGTTATAATAATTAGACACTTTCATAATCAAGGAAGTATTCTGATTTTTATATTTTTAAAGCTTTTCCTATTTCAGGGTAAAATGGGTGTTGTAAGAATCTTCATTGTAAAACTGTTTTTTTTTAGAATTCAGAAATTTCAAAAACAGAATATAGTTTTATTTGTATTCCTAGAAGTTCTATTAAAATATTTTCACTATTGCCTGTACATATAGCTACAAAATATTTGTCACTATAAAACTTCTATTCATATTTTTAACAAGAGGCTTTGTTTTTCCACTTGTTTGAATTGACATGCATTTTAGTCACACAAATGTACAACCCACCGACTGTAGGTACTTTTTTTACATGGATAAAATGCATTTATGCTTTTTTGATTATTTATCTGGGAGGATATTGAGTTATTTTCCCATATTTTTTCATGACAGGTAAAAGACTAAAGAGGTTGTTACTAATTTCCAAGTCTGGGAATTCTGTAATTCCCCTACAACATATATATATGTACATATAAATATACATTTATTTCTACCTATCTGTATAGATGTATACTTAATTTCTTCTTCTTCAGTGGATTTATTCCAAATAAACTGGATCGAGATCTCTTTTCCCAAGTAACTAGTGATAGGACGAGAGGAAACTGCCTCAAGTTGCACCAGGGGAGGTTTAGATTGGACGTGAGGAAAAATGTCTTTACTGAAAGAGTGGTTAAACATTGGAACAGGCTTCCCAGGGAATTGGTTGAGTCCCCATTCCTGGAAGTATTTAAAAGACATGTAGATGCGGCACTTAGGGACATGGTTTAGTGGACATGGTGGTGTTGGGTTGACGGTTGGACTCGATGATCTTAGAGGTCTTTTCCAACCTTAATGATTCTATGATTCTATGATTCTATGAGATATTTATAAGCTCATATTTTAAAAAGTGATCTACCAGCTGTCAAAATGAATATTAGAATATCCAGCTCACTACTGAAGTATTTTGCTATTTCCTCTGTGCAGAACCCACTGGAGAGGAAAATGTGTTAACTGCAAGTCACTGATATAATTCTGTGACTACATAGATATATGTCTATACATATTTCAAGTACACGAGGTAAGTTTTAGGTCAGATAAAACAGAGAGCATCTTCAAATGAAATAAAGTATACCTAAGAGTCTTGTAGACCCTCCAGTACACTTTCTTGAAGGGGTATATCTGTTTATATACAGCCTATAATAGTATAAAATTTTGAAAAAACAAAAAGAATTAAACTTCACATACCTACCAAGAAATATTCATATAAAAATGTAAACATTTCACAGACAGATAAATTTGGTTGCAGGTAGGTAAATGGTTTTATGACAGCGTGGCAAATAGAACCTAATATAAGCAGTAAATAAGCTGACTCTGCCTTTGTGTCTTTGTTGTAAGCTGGGCTTTGTAGGCTGTGGAGAGAACAAAGCAGGAGATAAAGTCTTGCACTTGATGCCATGCAGTGCATTAACTAGTGGAACTGACAATATACACAGAGGAAAATAAAGTGTACTAACTTAAAGGCAGGAATAAATTACATCTCACGGGGAATGAGCATTTTTTTGCCTGAAGCCAGTTCTTATATACAAACAGTTGTCACTGCTTATTCTTGGGAAAAGCCCCAGTATAGCTGTGTGAGACTGGATTAAAAACATGTTGGATTGTTTAAAGAAAGTTAAAAAGAAAACCAACAAAAATATTTTGTAGGATGATGTATTTGTATATAAGATATGAAGATGACTTGACATTAATAAATGAGCAATTTTTCAGAGATTGTTCCACAGATCCATTTTGGGACATTATAAATCAGTGGCTTAGAATGGCCAGCACTCTTATGGTTGATACATTAAAAAATGTAAATGGTCTACCAATGGCAATGATGCTCCTCTAAAATTAGAGAAGTTAAGATTTGGGGGGGGGAGGAGAAATGATGAAAAAAGTCTACCATTTTATTGAAATTGTAGTATAATATACATGTTGTGTGTTTTCAAGTAGAACGCTGTGTGCTTTCAAGCAGGGCCCAGAAGCTCTGCAAAATAATATCCTGAATGACTTTTTTTTTAAGAAAGTTACAGTACCTTTTGTTGCTTTGAATTTTTGCAATAAAAGAACTTTGTGAGTTCTTTATTTTAGTTACCTTTAAAATGTGTAATTTTTGAGACCAATAGAATCAAACTTTTGCCTCTATGAAAAGCATTGAAATTGTTCTCTAGTATACCCTACCATACTTGTCTTTTCTCATTATATTAACATTATTCTCAGGATAGTATCTGGTTCTCATTATCAGGGTCATTTCACATAAATACACAGTGTACTTAAGTGAACAAATATATCTGAGCCTGAAGAATAGGAAATCCCCACGTGAATTTTAACGTGTCATCAGATCCATGGATTTCTTATTATTCAAAGTAGTGGTGAAACTTTACTGAATTATTTGAAATTACTCTAAGTCATTATTGATGTGTTGTGATAAGGAAATTGGTACAGAAATATAAATGTTATTTATTATTATATTATGGTATAATATACCATATTATAAATGGTACAGAAATGTGTATTATGTTAGAATTATCATATATTCCTAACACTAACACTAAAATATACTAGTTTTACTGTGCTAACAATAACAATATTAACATTACTAATATATATAGTGTCTGTTAAATGGAACTCACTGAAAATATACAAGCAATAATAAATGATCTAATGTAGAAAGCATTCCTTAACCAAACAACATTATTTGTGAGAGTTCTGATTGGTTTTAATACAATAGACTCATGTCCAAAACCTGTGTTTGTTCATTTATGATGATGGCCACATAATTAAGTTCTTATGATGGGTGAAGAACTGGGAGTACCCATTGTGCTCACCTGTGAAAACTTACAGCTTGCAATGATGTGCTACTGTAGTAGTGATGATACTTTAAAAAAAAAAAAATCATTACTAATTTTTAGAAAGCAAGCTCAGTATGGAAACTTTTTTAACAAAAAAAAATTAATTTTATTAGGTTGTGGGTTTTTTTTAATCAGGATTTAAATGTTCAAAGGGTGATTAAGAGATATACAAAAGATTGGGATATAGTTAACAGCTTATGAAGCAATACAAAACATCTTAAAATGTTTTCCTTACTTGTCATTTCATTAGAAATGTATATAACCAGGTCAGAATATTCATCAGAACATCAGAATCACACTTTCATTTGGTTTACATAGTTTGGCTTTGCACATCCTTATGGGATTTCAGGAATTCCTATCAGTAGTGAGGAGAGCTGTCCTAAGATCCATTAGAAACTTACATTAGCAGTGGGCAAACCCTCAGCTGGTGTGATATAGTCCAGAATAAAAAGGTATTTGGATCAAAGTAATTAGCATTCATCAGTGCAGTAACCATCTTAATTTGGAAAACAGGCCTCTTAAATTACATCTCCAAACAGTATATAGAGGAATGGGGAAAGCAGCAGAACTGAACTGTTTCTAAATAAATGAAATTGTGTTTAGAAGAAGAAAGAAAGTATATGTAATTATTTTAGAAAGGGAACGTTTGCAGATAGTTGTAGTTCACACAAAAGTAAGGAAAAGACAGACATAGCAATGCATTATCTTGCTACTTTTCATGGAAAAAGTACCAATAAGATCAAATTTAATAATGAAAGATTGTTATAAAAATTGATACAGGGAATGAAGAGGAAAAGAGAAAGATCAGATTTTAAATTCAAGAAATCTAACCCAGTACTGAATAAAATAAAACTTCTTGAATACCAAAATGTTTGAGCCAACAGTTGTGTTCAAGGCTGGGAATTAGGACTTCTTACAAATGGGTGGAAGTTAGTGGGGGTGGTTGATGAAAAGCTTGAAACACTGTTTTTATCTCCTGTTTTCTTAAGTATTTTCTTAAGCAAGGACAAAGGGGGAACATTGTCACCAAGGATGAGGAAAAGGCTGAGGTACTCAATGCCTTCTTTGCCTCAGTCTTTAACAGTCAGACCAGTTATCCTCAGGGTACTCGGCCCCCTGAGCTGGAAGACAGGGACAGCGAGCAGGATAAACCCCCCATAATCCAAGAGGAAGCAGTCAATGACCTGCTACGCCACCTGGATGCTCACAAGTCTATGGGGCCGGATGGGATCCACCCGAGAGTGCTGAGGGAGCTGGCGGAGGTGCTCGCCAAGCCGCTCTCCATCATTTATCAGCGGTCCTGGTTAACGGGGGAGGTCCCGGGCGACTGGAGGCTTGCCAATGTGACGCCTATCCACAAGAAGGGCCGGAAGGAGGATGTGGGGAACTACAGGCCTGTCAGCCTGACCTCGGAGCCGGGGAAGATTATGGAGCGGTTCATCTTGAGGGCGCTCACAAGGCATGAGCGGGACAGCCAGGGGATCCGGCCCAGCCAGCACGGATTCATGAAAGGCAGGTCCTGCCTGACCAACCTAATCTCCTTCTATGACCAGGTGACCCGCCTAGTGGATGAGGGAAAGGCGGTGGATGTGGTCTACCTGGACTTCAGTAAGGCCTTTGACACCGTCTCCCACAGCATTCTCCTCGAGAAGCTGGCGGCTCACGGCTTAGACAGGTGTACTCTGCGCTGGGTCAAAAACTGGCTGGACGGCCAGGCCCAGAGAGTTGTGGTGAATGGAGTCAAATCCAGTTGGCGGCCGGTCACGAGCGGTGTTCCCCAGGGCTCAGTACTGGGGCCGGTCTTGTTCAATATCTTTATCGATGATCTGGATGAGGGGATTGAGTGCACCCTCAGTAAGTTTGCAGACGACACCAAGTTGGGTGGGAGCGTTGACCTGCTCGAGAGTAGGAAGGCTCTGCAGAGGGACCTGGACAGGCTGGATCGATGGGCCGAGGCCAACTGTATGAGGTTCAACAAGGCCAAGTGCCGGGTCCTGCACTTCGGCCACAACAACCCCATGCAGCGCTACAGGCTTGGGGAAGAGTGGCTGGAAAGCTGCCCAGCAGAGAAGGACCTGGGGGTGTTGGTCGACAGCCGGCTGAACATGAGCCGGCAGTGTGCCCAGGCGGCCAAGAAGGCCAATGGCATCCTGGCCTGTATCAGAACTAGTGTGGCCAGCAGGAGTAGGGAAGTGATCGTGCCCCTGTCCTCGGCACTGGTGAGGCCGCACCTCGAATACTGTGTTCAGTTTTGGGCCCCTCACTACAAGAAGGACGTTGAGGTGCTGGAGCGTGTCCAGAGAAGGGCAACGAGGCTGGTGAGGGGTCTGGAGAACAAGTCTTATGAGGAGCGGCTGAGGGAACTGGGGTTGTTTAGCCTGGAGAAAAGGAGGCTGAGGGGAGACCTCATCGCTCTCTACAACTACCTGAAAGGAGGTTGTAGCGAGGTGGGTGTCGGTCTCTTCTCCCAAGTAACAAGCGATAGGACGAGAGGAAATGGCCTCAAGTTGCGCCAGGGGAGGTTTAGATTGGATGTGAGGAAAAATGTCTTTACTGAAAGAGTGGTGAAACATTGGAACAGACTGCCCAGGGAAGTGGTGGAGTCCCCATCCCTGGAGGTATTTAAAAGATGAGTAGATGAGGCACTTAGGGACATGGTTTAGTGGGCATGGTGGTGTTGGGTCGATGGTTGGACTCGATGATCTTAGAGGTCTTTTCCAACCTCAATGATTCTATGATTCTATGATATAGAATTAAATGATGCATTGACCATATTCACTTATACTACTGAAATTATGTCACAAAATTGTCACTGAGTACAACATAACAGTGAGAATTATACCTGCAGTTGAAAGGGGAGAAGATTACTTTCAAGGATCAAGTTGAGTGAATGGAAAGGAGGAACCTGGAAAAGCAAAATACTGGTTTAGGCTGATAATTGACAAAAGTTTGAATAGTTTGTTTTGGTAATATATACAGTGCAATCATCAAAACACAATACTAGAGGTGTTAATTCGAGCAAAGCCTCAATCTTTCACATGTGATTTAAAACTAATTTCTAATCAAGTTTATTTGTTAGAAACCCCTAAAGACTATTTTAAGAGGAGAGGTGTTAAATGTATAACTCTAGCTCGATTCCAGTTTGGGGTAATAAATTCTGCTTATGCTAGATAATTGTTTCCCTACAACATCTTACATTCTTCTTAGGTTCATTTTCTATGTGGCATTGCTAGATAAATCCTTTCTAGTAATCAATTAGCATAAATAACATCTGTAAAATAATTTGAGATACTTTGAAAGTAATTACCGGTAAATTCCAGGTTCGTTAACTCAATTTACTAAGCTGCTTAATCCAAAAAGCTTTTGCTGCCATGGGCTTTTAAATAGACTATTATGTTTTCATCAGATTATTGAAATTACGGCTTGATAAAACTTTCTGTATCTCTCAACTTCGGCCTAAAATTAGAATTTACCTGAGTATAAATAGAAATTGTGAAAATATTATTCAGTATTTCAGTAACACTTTGCAAACCCTGATTTATAACTCAGTTGTAATTACATCTGGAAAGCAGAAGTCATAACAAATTAGTTAGTTTTCTGAGAATTCTTTAAAGCCCTTCAAGTATTACTCCAAGAGAACAACTGATTGCCAGTAGCGTTTTTTTGCAGGGAAAAGATTTCATTCATAAAATTCTAGCATGATATTTTAGCATTCTTCAAGACTGCATCTTTATTAACCTAAAGAATGATTATTGATTCATGTATGGAACATGAATCTTACTCTTCAGCATTAATTAATCTTCTTGTTCTCATCATTGGCAGGAGTGTTGCTGGTTTATTTAAATATTAAGACAGCATTGTCTCTGTCTTGTGAGATGGATTTCAGTTCTGTAGCCTGTTTTTAGAAGTAATATTTAAAACTGTCCACTGATGAAGGAGTCTGAAGATGGTTCAGTTGTGTTACAAAAATAAATTTAGAATTTTACAAAATTTAGACATCTTTTTATTCAGCTCTGCAAATTCAGAGGTTAAAAACAATCTGCTATAAACTGTGTTGATCCTGGAAGGGCATTTAAATGTAATAAAAGCCATAGCAGAGTTTTGCTACATGCGTATGAAAGATTCCATTGTATTTAAGGTGGCCAAGAAAGGTCCAACAGCACAGACTTACTCTTCTACAGAACTGACTGTAATGAACATATAGGTAAGAGGTCTGCTTTGTTAACTCATTTATCTTGTATGATGGCCTTCTGAGTTTTGTTCAGGATGAAACCTTTGATAGTAGATCTGTACAAATTTAGCACATGACATTTCTTTCACATTTCAATCAATCAGTGGAGCTGACCTTATTTCACCAGAACAGAGCAGTTCATGGGCAAAGGTTCTCTTTGCTGCTCTACATCATAAAGTTGATTCTGGGTTCTTCTAAGACTGTCTGGGAGGGGGTAAAAAACTTTCACTGTGAGAACTTAGGATCACTAGTTGCTTCATCAGTTTAATCTTCCTAATCCAAATACTCTTAACACTGGCTGGTATTTTACACTTCGGAGAAAGAAACTTCCTACTGTGCAGTTCTGCATTAATTCTTTCTATGTCACAGTTTCATCTTGTCTTTCATTTTGAATGTTTGATGTTATGTCCCAACATTATATGCTTTGTGTATTTTCTATAACTTTTTTCCCATATCATTGTAAGTATGTATACTTTAAATTTTTGTATATGTCTTAGAACTTTTAAAAACTCTTTAAAGTATAACGAAAAAAATTAATATAGTCTTTGTTTTTGAGGCCTGCTAGTAACCAGTTTTCTCTTCTTGAGTAAACCATGAGGAAAAAAGAAACCTGGTTTAATAGCAATACTTCATACAAAGTAATCAAGTTGAAAAGAAAATAACTAAACTAGGAGCCATGGGAAACAGATATTTTGACCCACATTTAAAGTCAGGTAGCAGTGGACAGGGGTCAAAAGCAAAGCGTGCAGAGTAATGGGAATATGGGAGACTTCAGAACGGATAAAGCAGGGTGAAGGGACATCTGGACATCTGCCTCAAGCCAACCTGGGACACAAGCAGGAGGAACTGCAGCTCCACGTGCGGTCACAGAACAGTGACGCTGTTGGAGTAACTGAGACATGGTGGGACAGCTCATATGGCTGGAGTGTGGTAAAGGATGATAAAACTTCTCAGGAGAGACAGGCAGAGGAGATGGTGTGGTGGCCTCTGTGTGAAAGAGCAGCTTGGATGTATGGTTCTGCTGTTGGGGATGCAGAATGGGCTAGTTGAAAGCTTGTGGATCAGGATCAAAGAACAATAGAACAATCAGAGAACTCACACTGGGAGTCTGTTACACACCATTGGATAAGGGTGAGGAAATGTGTGAAGTGTTTTTTAAACAGCTCAAGGAAGTCTCTAATTCACAGACTGTAGTTCTCATGGGACTTTGTCCTTCCTGATATATGTTGAAAAGGCAATATGGCAGGATGCAAGCAGTAAAGATTTCAGAAGACCTTAAAGAATCCATACCCATGATTCATAGCAAGATTTATTCCCAGCAGGTATTTGTCCAGATAGTCCTTTAAAAACTTTCCCATTTTCCAAAGGCAGTGTTTTCCCATATTTTATTTTTAATATTATTAGAAAGGGGTTTTATCTTTTATTCAACATTAACTTTTCTTGCTAAAATTTAAGCATGCTTTTTCCTGTATATAGCTTTGTACCTGTGCACATTAGGAACCAATTATTTTCTTCTTCTTTGCAACTTCCTTTTACCTGTTTAGTTTTTGGTCTTCTCTTCTTTAACTACAATAACACTAACGCACTCTTACTTCACAAGTCATGCTTTTGAGACAACTAGTAATTTTTGTTCATTTCCCCTAGACTGTTTTTAATTTATCCATGCTTTCTTCTTAAGTGTTGGGCCCCAATTAGCGAAGAGGGGATAAGAATTTTTGTGATTCGTTGATCACAGCTCATAGTTACAGCATGCTCTATTCTGCTCTCTGAGGTGCTGGTGTGTCCAGTTATTCACCTAGTTGGTCTATGAGGGTTATTTTAATTCTTGTTCCACTTTTAAAATAATGTTCTGGGTTTTAAACAACATTTTTAAGGAAGAATGTTGTCTTGATTAGTTTTGTTTTTGTTTTTGTTTTTTTTGTCAGAATGCATTAATTGTTGAATTCCAGGTAGATGGGCAAGTCTTTTATCTTTCTGTATTGCCCATGGAATGAAGCACTTGTGGTAAGGCACATATAAGAGGTCTCCAGGATCTCTAGACATATCTGGCCAAAGTCCCAGAATAATATTGTGTTTATTTACTGCAATCTATAAATCTCCAGGCTGGCCAAAAATACAGTGCCAGATTCTCATTTTCTAACTATATGATGTAAAAAACAAAGTCCACACATTTATGGGAATAATGTTGTGGTTTAACTCTTCATTTACTCCTATTTCATTTAATACAAACACTGAAAAAGAAATATTTGGAGATTCAGCCCTTCAGCTTTGGGCATCAAGTGAAAATGCTGAGGCACTGCTTACTTCATGTCAAACTGAAAGTATAATGAAAATTACTTTCTATATATTTGTTCATTTGAACAAGATAAGAAAAAGCAGAGATTTATGACTAACAATAATGATCATAACTTCATAAACAAACTATTTTGGGAATTTTCCTCTCATTGGGGATGAAAGTTCAAAGGGATTCTGTCACTTATCCAAGTCATGTGGACATCATCCATACATCAAGGATTTTATAGTGTTCAGTTTCTATCATTACTAGGAACACCACAGACTGAGGTCAAATTTTATAATCATTAACAAACACTAGCACCCCGGGAACATGGCAAAATCAAATTAAGGTGTCTGATACTCACTGAGCTAAGGTTTATCACTCATAAAGGGTACAACAAATGGATTAAGAGTACTGCTTCACTGAAGGGAGAAAGCAAAAGAATGAACAGCAGAATAATCAATAACTGGCTGCTCCAGATGCTCAAAGTACAATAATGACAGCTCTTCTCTTTTCTCATCCTCTGATGATGCAACTGCTAGGATAGTCAGTTCTTTTCATGTAACATGCAGTTATACATCACTCATAGTACAGGATTAATAATTCCAGGGTGCTGTCATCTTCCTTGTTTAATTGCATAGACTCATTTAAGATGCAGCTAAGTCAGCAAAGTGACTTGTCAGCTGATTGCTCTTTCTAGCTGTTCCAAGCAGCCATGCTTGCTCTAGTTATTCTGGCATCTCCAGATGCATGGTTGCTCCATTATCCACTTTTGCTGGTCACTGCAGCTCAAGTAAGCTTGAATTGTGTAAGACAAACAAGTATATATAACAGCTATATGTGCGTACTTAGAAAAATCCTTACTATTTAAAAAGACCTCTTAAAAGGGACTCTGATCCACCATCTTGTAAATTTATGACTTGCTTTCTGAGTCTGTAAATTCTTGCCTTAAATTAATATCAGCCACTGCATGCCTCACACTCAGGCATAGTTTGATGGCTCTTTTGGGTACTATTTTTCATGTTATTACTGGTATAATATTTTCTTTTAAATAGAAAGGTACTCAACTATAATAAAAAAAACCAAAATATAAATTTAACATATGGTAGACCTGTTCATGGTCCCTTTCACTTATCCTTCCTTCTGTCAACCATATATCAATAGAACAAGATCCTCCCCTTTTGATCCTGTTTCATCTGGAGCTGCCTGGAAGAGTGGCTGAATATTTCAGTCCTGTATAGTTGACATAATTTTTAATTTTTTTTTTTTCAGTAAGCTGTGTTTCATTTTACTTGCAAATGGCCTTATGATCATCAGATGAAAGATATTATAAGTTACATAGTTTTGTGAAATATGTGGGACACCACTTCATTACTACCATTCTGTTCTTTTTACTTCTGTAGGTATCAATTAAAAGGCATTTCCTTCTCTGTGCTAAGGATAATTCTCCTAAATTAAAACCAAAAAGAAGTCCCCTCCAAGTTCTCTTACTGATGCAGATATTTGCATGCAATATTTCACTTTGTTCACTAGCAAAAAAAGGAAAAAAAACAACCACCCCAATGATTTTTACAATATTTTTCTTTATTTCAGTCCCAATACATTTTTCGATTCATCCAAAAAGCCTTGATAAACTAGATGTTCCTTTTCACATACATGTAATCATTTCCCACTGTTATTTAAAGAGTTGTAGCTATCCAAGAGGCTAGAGCTTCTTGGGTTGAATTTCAGATATTTCAGGATGACAATTTAACCCATTCATTTCATGTAAAAGTACAGAAACTGCAGCTAAGACTGAGTTTTTCTAGGCTTTGGAAAGTTTAGGATAGTTTTCGATGGCCTTTCTGTGGTGAGCCCATCCATTCAAAAATTCATAGAAGTACAGGCGCTTAAGAACTTTGCAAGTAAGTTATTTTTATTCTTCAGTACGAATTTTCCTTTACGTCCCTAGTCACTTGTATTTGAAAATGATACTACCGTATTACAGTTAAGCAATATAGTGTGTAAGTGTATGAGTTTAGATTCCTGCAAAGTTTAACTAAGTAGTTTCCTTGGACAGACCTTTATTTTAATGTCTATTTTTACAGTATTAAAGAGCTAAAAAGAAACTAAGGAAATAGATCTCAAATATCTGAGAGTCTAAGAACTGTAGCTGGAATGTATTTTTAACCGAACCTTTTCTACATTTTCATGCTTTTTTTTCTTTTTAAGGAAGGTGATATTAAAACCTCGAACACTGAATGATTTTTTTTTCTTAGTTTCTAGAACAGAAAAAAAAAATTCTTTGAACTCATTGGATTAGTGCTGTGTAATGGATTTGCATTGTAAAAACACATCCATGGCATTTTAGAATATAATTTCCATATTTTGGATTGTCTGTTGAAGCACGTGACATTGTTTTTGGAGGTTTGGAGTTTTCAGCAGGAGGCAGGCTATCCAATGACTATGTTGCTTAGCAGTTTATGTCTTACTGTTTTTTTCAGTGTTCTGTAATTGTTAAAAACAGCGGTACCATATGCCTAACATGATATCTGATTTTTCCTCTGAACTGTGGTTCTCCTTAGAGCATGCATATAACTACATAAGGGAATATTCATTTCTGTGAACAAGCTTCCTGCTGATTGCCTTTAGTTTTGACTGT
Organism: Aptenodytes patagonicus; assembly: GCF_965638725.1. Classification (NCBI taxonomy): domain Eukaryota; kingdom Metazoa; phylum Chordata; class Aves; order Sphenisciformes; family Spheniscidae; genus Aptenodytes; species Aptenodytes patagonicus. Next base: position 17,518,443 of record NC_134950.1, read on the forward strand.
TAACACTTTTTGTATGATTGTTTATCAAATGTATTTTAAATAGTACATAAGCTACTAGGAAATTATCAAAATGTAAAAACCTGCAGCATACATACCAGTTAAAAACAGCTTAAGGTGAAATGCCTGTATAACACAGATGTGTTGAGATGGGAAGGAGAGGTAACTCAGGGGAACTTCTCTTTCTTTGCCTCAGTGCATTGACAGAGTATTTGGAGCAGAGATTTATCCTTCTGATTTATCCTGCAAGAAACTTTTTCTGCTAGTACATAGGTACTGTAAAGCCTTGCTGTGTGTGCCTAATTGTGTCCTCAGGTTGTCCTCCAGGTAAGTAAAATTCAGCTGTAGGTACTGGGTAGGTGGGTGGGGAGGAAGTCAACTTCTATTAAGCAAATGGATTGATTTGAATTAGAATTTGTTGTGGACCAAATAGCGAGCCAGGGAAGTTATATGGTGGCTTGGCTGGCAGAGTAATGCCTTCTGAAAGGCTGTACAGAAACCATATTCAAGAATAAGGACAGAGAATAGAGTGGTGTAAATGAAACAATTTAATAGTGCTAGATCAAAAGAAGAAAGATTAATTTAAAATGCAGATAACTGGTGGCAATACTTATAAAACTGCAAAGGCTATACGAAGTAAAAGACAGGGAACTTGGATATTGAAAAATAATACAATGCATTGCTAAATGAGAATTCTTCCAATGAACTTAATGGTGATGGTAAGAGGCAAAAAAGAAAATAACAGGGGAAGCAGGCAAGACTAAGGATTCGAAGGATGCTGCTGCAACAGAGAAATGATACTGTGTCCTGGTTTCGGCAGGGATAGAGTTAATTTCCTTCCTAGGAGCTGGTACAGTGTTGTGTTTTGGATTTAGGGTGAGAACAATGTTGATAACACACAAATGTTTTAGTTGTTGCTAGGTAGTGTTTACACTAGTCAAGGACTTTTCAGCTTCCCATGCTTTACCGACTGAGAAGGCTGGAGGTGCACAAGAAGCTGGGAGGGGGCACAGCCAGGACAGCTGACCCAAACTGGCCAAAGGGATATTCCATACCATGTGACGTCATGCTCAGTATATAAAGCTGGGGGAAGAAGAAGGAAGGGGGGGACGTTTGGAGTGATGGCGTTTGTCTTCCCAAGTAACCGTTACGCGTGATGGAGCCCTGCTTTCCTGGAGGTGGCTGAACACCTGCCTGCCCATGGGAAGTAGTGAATGAATTCCTTGTTTTGCTTTGCTTGCGTGCGCAGCTTTTGCTTTACCTATTAAACTGCCTTTATCTCAACCCATGAGTTTTCTCACTTTTACCCTTCCGATTCTCTCCCCCATCCCACCGGGGTGGAGGGAGCGAGCGGCTGCGTGGTGTTCAGTTGCCAACTGAGGTTAAACCACGACATACTGTAAGAAAGAAAATCTTTTATAAGAGTATAAGAATTTTGGAAAGGGAAGACTTTATCTAGGAAGCCCACTATCTGACTTCCCTTTTAGTATAAATGTGAATTAATTTTGTATGTTGGATCCATAGTCCCTTTTTCCCATCCTACCTTTTACAGAACTCCTAAGGTGACTCTGGAAAAGCATATGTAAATCCAGGATGATATGCATCTGCACATAAATCTGTCTTTCAGAACTGTAGTTTTCAGGCATTTGTTCAATCAAATTTTCTGCCTCTCATAACTCTGGACGTATCCACAAGAAATGCAAAAACATTGCTTTTAGTATCATAAGCTAATGTTGCTTTACAAACAGTATTTCTTCAACAGCAGAAGCTAATTCTTAGATTCCAGGTATTATTTCTGATTGTGGTCAGTGAGTGAAATTATTTTAGTTTTTCCAAGCTCTGTTTACTGGAAAAACTACAGGTTAATCTGGTTTTGCAGTATCTTCTTCAGTCTGTGATAATACATTGGTGTTTATGTGGCTTGTTTCTCCATTATGAATACTACCTTCTGCTCAGCACCTAGAGTCTTAGACATATTTCTTGGCCTAAGGTTCATATGTGCATCAAGAGCCAGACAAAAAGGGTCGTGCATCCTGAAGTGCTAAGCATGACACTGCACGTTAATTCTTTGTTTTGTGCTATTGCATATAGACTTACAACCATCCTAATTTCAGTTATCTTTGGATTAAATTTGTTTGCATCTTATGTCTACCATGCTATTTGCAAGATTACCTGCCATTTTGAACAAAGATGCTGTAATGATCTTGCTATTAGTCAAATAATTTTCTCTCAGACATAAATTACAACACTACATATTATCTGCTTTGTCCCAGCACTATGGAGATGGCTTACAGATATTAGTGATTCTGTAGCCCTCCAGTCCCAGAATAAATTAAATTTATAATATGCACCTTGTCAGCTTAGGAGTTGGCAGGCTTGGTAGACTGCTGCACTTCAGCCGTTTCCTGGCTAGGCTAACACATAGAAAGTCCAATTGAGAGATTTTCTAAATGTGCACAAATAATTACACTAAAAGCTCCCTTTTCTGTCATCCCCGGTATTTCACTCTTCCAATCTTTCTGAAGATCAGTCTTCATTCTTAATTGTTGTACCATCATTTGCATAATAGTCTGAAAGATCTATGGTCCACATCAAGAAGTTGCTAGTAAAGAGCTTTGCCATCAATATTTAGATACATTATGAACAATAGCTTGAAACTTATCAGCAACTCCTGGAACATTAACAGAGCAAGTTTATTTCTGGACAGTGTTCAGATACCTCTGTTAAATAAGAGCTTTCAGTTAGTGGATCAATATTACACACATTTATAGAAAAATATGTAAAAAGTGAATATATAAATATAAGAATTAAAAACTAACAAACAAACAAACTTCCTTAGGTTAATGATACCTGTCATATAACTTGTAAATTGAGGATAGAAAATGGAATTCTGGAACAAAAATCCATTTTTCTTTTGAGTTGTGTCATCCGTGTCCCATCCCCTCCTCCCCCCCCGTCATCTATTTATTTAGGAAGTTCTGAAGACAAACCATTCATGTCTAAGTATAACATATCATAGCTACCTCCAAACATTTCATGTTGTTAAACTACCATTTCAGCTTCATATGAAAAATTTTTCATATGAAAATCTGAAGCAAACCAAAATAGCAAATGAAGATAAATGAACTGATTAAGCCACAGACACTTCTAGCAGGTAAGTAAACAGTCAACACATAATTTTCAAGGTCTCGTAACAGCCACCCCAGAGGCTGCAAATCTTGGTGCAATTTATTTTGTAACACTATAGATTAAAAATTCAGAAAACAATTGACAGTATTTAATGTGAATAAATATTTGACAAGCAAAGTAGAACTGTGCAAACTGAAGCCTTTTTTAGAATCTGGAAATGAGGAGTGCATAAAGACCGTCTTGCAGAGCTGGCTAATGAGGACGAGTATGAAAGTCCATCTAAGAATAAGACTGAAGTACAGGCTGCCCGAAAGAAAGCAAGGAACTCAGGACAGTCCTGTCTTAAGGCATAGGCATCAGGCAACTATTTGCACGTGCCTGAAGAGCTGGTATGTGCCATGTTTCAGGACTCAACTCCATTGACAGCAATTCTAGGTTCGCTGTGTATGATGGGGTGTTTCTCATACATGAAGCAAGTCTAACATTTTGTACATGCACATGTGTATATGCAGATTATTTCTTCTACTAAATATGCAGATAAATGCATAAAAGTGAGAGTATTCTCACTGAGCTTCTATACAAAAAGAAATGCTGCACTGTTTGATTGTCTTGAAACCAAATGTGTTAGATCGCTGGGTTCAATTCAGCTTGAGTAGATTTAGGAGGTTTTTTACAGGGTCATTTGGAATATTGTGTGCTATATTGCTCCTTAAAATTTGGATTGCTTTCTATCTATATTATTTATTATTTATATATTTATATATTTTTAATATGTATTTATATATTTAAAATTTGTGCAACTGTAGAATTGGTGTAAGTCAACCTAAAACATTACTTTATCCTTCTGTGTAGGGTAATGGCATGTTATATTGTTTTCCTTTTCTTTATGAAATGTATCCTGTGTACTTCTCTGGCAATATAGAAGTGGTATTAAGTGAAGAGTTGTACTTAAAAACACAAAACAAGTTGTTGCTAGACAATTAGGAAGTCTTGCATTATTTGATCGCCCATTCCCTAGAGGATTCTATCCAGCACACTGGCAGGGTTTCCATGGAAACAACAACCCTATTAAAGCCCCGAAGAAGTCCTGTCTTTCTCCAGTTTCTCGCTGCCCCCTTTTTTTGAACTAGTTTGTATTGTGTATAAGCATTTCATTTCAAATGGTGCGATAAATGGAAGAATTTCATCCCCTAATTAAATGGAATATATTGCTTTCCATCATAAGCTCTGAAATTCTGTGGACCAAATGTTCTGTCCTTGTGCTGCTGTCCTAATTTTAGGCAGTTTTACATTAGGGGGAATATGGCTATTTGTTTACAAGTTAGCCACATTATTTGTGAGCTAAGAAGATTTAAGCTACATATGGGGGACACCTCAAATAATGTGAACAATTAAGCAGCAAATAGTTTAGGAAGGCTGCAGAATCTCCATTATTTGGTGGGGTTTGTTTGTTGTTTTTTTTTTCTTCAGAAATATGCAAGATTAGTGGTTTTTTTTATAATTTGTAACCTCTTCAAATTTCCTAATGGAGGTATCTACCCCGTTTTAGGACACAGACTTACTTTTCTTAGTTAATGACTTAAGAAGTAGAGTCACTGTTCCATGAACCAAAATGCAAAACCCACTGATGATTCATTTCTTGTTCTTATTCTTTGAAACATATTTGCCTTCGTCTTTGCTCTGAAGGGTTTGTTTGTTTGTCTGTTTTTAGTAAGCCAATGCCTTTTCAAAAAGTTCAGATTCATGGCTCCCAGATATAAGTTCATTCTGGACAGATGATCTAAATGTTTATTAAACATTTTCAGTACTGTTTCAGCCCTGTTCAGTACATTTCCAAGCTTACATTTAGAATTGTATTTGTAAATACTGAGCCAGGTTAGGAATTAAGATCATAATGAGATACAAAGTTTAGAACTCTTTCAAGAAAAGATTTTTTAAAATTTGCCAGTTTGTGGCAAATTAACTTCCCAGTGGGTAGATGTGAAAGTAGGTATTTCAAAGTCATCATTATCACCATGCTCACTAGCCTTGGCAGATCCAGAATTTGCAAATAAATTCTTGCAAATTGAGAGAATGGAGCCAAATTTATAAAAGATGTAAAGATAAGTTTATAATTATAAAAATGTGCAAAAATATAGTGTGTGCCTTATTTCTTGATGGCATAATATTACTCCTATTAAAGACAGTGGGAATAAGTGAAAGCAGAATTAAGCTGTGTGAAAACCAAAGACTGAGGGTGAAGGAGGAAAAGTGACCAAGACTGCTATTATTCTGTCATACTTACTTTTTCTAGTAGCTTTAAAACAAAACAAAACAAAACAAAACAAGTTCACTTTCATGGCATGTGACTTACATCAGCTTACTAACTTGTTTACGCCATCTCTGAATTTCCATAGCTCTTAAAGAGTACTAACACTGAAGAGTGTGGTTTTTTTTTTCTTGGACTGAAATATTTGCACTTAAACATTTCTGCTGGGCTCTGAACTATGTGTACGCAATTGAGATGTTTGACGGCAACTGCAGAGAAATCATACTTGCAAATAATGTTGTTTAGCTGAGAAAACATTTTAATGAAAGATTCATTCAACAGGAGAGCAGTAAATACATTGTTAAATCTACCTTTGTAACAGAAAAGAAGCTGTGTTATCTTGGTAATAGAAACATCATATTCTGTTACGGGATTTATGAAAAATAGGAGTTTAAGGAAGTCCGCTTTTTTTTTGCATGGCTTTTTGCATTTCTCAAATATGCCTTTCTTCTCATGATAATTCATTTTCATATTATGTGACTAATTCACATAACCACCACTTAATACTTTTAATTCATTTTATGATAGTTCTCAAAATGTTTAGAAGTTAGGAAGGCTGTTTAATGACCAAAGAGTTAAAAAGCTTCCTGTAAGATCAACTTAAGTGAAGCTACAAATCAGAGTGGTGTTTAGCTGGATTTGGAATAGGCAGGATGTGAGGGATTCCTTCAACCATCTTCAATATAGAAGTCTACATGTTGATTAGTTGTCTGGACTACATTTAAGGCCACAAGGGAGAATAAAGCACTTATGGTCTGTCTAATGTTCACTGCTAAAATAAATCATAGAATCATGACATCACGTAGGTTGGAAGGGGCCTCTGGAGGTCTCTAGTTCAAACTTTTGCTCAAAGCAAGGTCAACTACAAGAAGTTGCTTGGGGCCCTGTCTAGCTGAGTTTTGAGTATCTCCAAGGATAGAGACTCCAGACTGTCTCTGGGCCTCTGTTCCAGTGTCTAACCTCACTCATGGAAAATTTCTTTTTCCTTATATTGAATCAGAATTTCCCACATTCCAGCTTGTGTTCTTTCTCGTCTTTTCACTGTGCACCTTTTAGAAGAAACTGGCTCCATTTTCTCTGCAATTTCCCATTAGGTAGTTGAAGACAACAGTAAGATCTCCTCCAAATCTTCTCTTCTTCAATCTGAACAGACCCTGTTCTTTCAGCTTCTCCTCATACCATGTGTGCCAGACCTCAAATCACCTTGGCAGCCCTCTGCTTGACTCAGTCCAGTATGCCTGTCTTCCCTGTACTGGACTTTTAAATAAGATATGGTGCACCTTAAAAGTGCCTATTTCTTATAAACGATTAAGAAGAGAGTCTAAGGTGACTAGCTCAAATATAGGTCTACTATGTATGTATATCAAAAGTTAGGTGAGATGTCCAGTTCCATATTTTAAGTGGATTCTGCAAATGCAAAGAGAAAGAAACTGCTGGAAAAAATTATTTTAAAGTACCAGACTATGAATAAGAAGCATGAGAGAAGACAAGAGATAGTAGGCAAGAAGATTCTGAGAAATGGAACAGACAACTTTGACACTGTTAATGGAAAAAAACTCCCGTAACTCAAAGATGGGACAGAAGATAAAACAATATGTAAAACAATACAGTGATTATAGGGTATTGATAAAAGGACCAAAAGAGAAGGTCAAAGCTGAGGCACTGATGAGGAAATAGAGAAGGTGTACAAAAGGATATAAATATATACAACTGGAAACAATCTTAAATTTTTCCAGAGCAACAGCTACTTGTATGTTTCCTTTCATGTATATGAATCTGTTTTGAAAAAAAACCCAAACTTTTGAAAATGAACTGTATAAGTCTACATTTTCTTTTCCCTTTTTTTTCCCTGTCAAACAAAATATGATCACACTGAGAGGCTGCTGCTTTTCATTTGCTATAACCATTTTAGTGTGTTCTGCCAAAAATGGAGCATTCCCCTTTGCCGAATTTAGTTAAAGATTTTCAGTGTGGCAAGAAGAAAAACATGAAAATTATCTTGTCCACAAACTAACACACTGAATAGCAAGCAATCTAATTGCATCAGAGGGGCTCGTAAGGATTTCTTGATTACAGCATAGTATGTTCATAAAAAGAAAGTAAAAAAATACAGCAAGATAAACTTCATAAATCTGCTGCATTTTTAATGAACAAATATTATATATTTGCTAGAAAAGTCTAACAAGTCATACATTTTTCATCGGTCCTTCAAATAATATTCATAAAGATAAAACAAAAGTACTGAGTATATTATTTATATATAATATTATATAAATATAGATATTTATAAAATACATATATATTTATAAAAAGAACTATAATGGAGTGACTTTCTATATGTATCTGTGATCTTGTGATATTATTTCTGAGGTAATTTAGTTCACTCATATTTTTGAAGTGGTATGCCACAGGCTGAGAACTGCACTTTTGATTTTTCACAAGTTATAATATTTTAAAAGTGTAACTTTTGTATCTTAATTTTTAATCATTTCTGCAGAAGTATATGAAATTCCTGAATCAGAGAATGGGGTAGGAAGAAAGTAGAACATGTTTCCAAAATAGTAGTCAACCTCATTTAGCTGAGGTTGTTGTAGACTGAGAGAAATATAACCACTTATAGAAACAACTTAGGTTTAGAATATGAGAAAAAAGTAATTAATAGAGTTGTAAGTATCAAGGATTTTTCAACATTTAAAATATAAAGTAAGAAAATTACTTAGTTCTATTCAGCCACAGCTCTAGTCCTTCAAAAACAAGCAAACAAAAAACCAAGGTACAAATCCTTACTTTCTGTTGTGGTGGTTGGCTGTAGCACAAAAAGGTAATAAAAATATTGAGCAGTAGAACTTACAAATCTTGGCTCTCTGGTGCTTTCTGTTCTGTGGATTTTCAGTGCCTAATAGTATGATTGTATTCACACTCCAGTATTTTCTGCAATGGGAGCAGTAATTTATCTCTATCCAGCTGCCTATTTTCATGAAAATCTTAGCAATGATTTTCAAAATGTATCTTTACTGCAAAATTTGATTAAAGTTAGGCTATAGATTCAAATGCTGCTGGAGTGGGAAGAAGCCAAGCAGAAATTCTTAGTGTTTGTATAATCAATTCAGCATCAAGTTTCAACAATGCAGTCCTGGGCTTCTCTTGCATTTTGCTATACAAGTAATCATATGTGCTACGTTCTCCTAAGTATAATGTTGAATTTATATGACAATAATTTATGCTGTTCTTGAATTATTTAACTTTCAGGTAGTCTGCGTTGTAATGTAAGGAATGTGTTTTTCTTTGACTCTAATTGTTACACTGACATCATGATGAAAATAGCATGTTATGCATTTTCTTACTGTATTATTACATTGTGTGCGTTAAGCATTGTCACTTAATAAAAATATTCTGGCAGCCAATGAATTGTATGACTTTTCTCATCCAATTTTTTTTTCATGTTGATTTTCTTTGCTGTTGCTGCACTGAAGATGCCCAGACACATAACTGGAATTTGCATTGTGTCAGCATTGATATTAAAACCCAATTCATTTTATAATTAATCTTTTAAAATTCTTTTGACATGAAATTTAGCATGCTGACCTAGCTTTTTTTCCCTCATGTACCTCTAAATACATTTACTGAGTAAATTCTTGCTTTAGTAAATCCTGTGTAATGCTATTGGTCCAGACAGAATTGCAAAATCTGTCCATCAGTACACATACCATCCCAACATGTTCATAAGCAATATGATCTAGCAAATATTGGATGAGAAGTGTTGCAACTGAATATATAAATATGTCCACATGTATATATCAAGCAGTTAGGGTCTGTTGTCATGGAGTATTTAGAAAACTGACAATCAAACCAGTTTTAAACTTTAAACCTGAATTTTACTAAATCCACATATTAACAGCACACTTTGTGCAAACAGTTAATTCTTACATATTATTAATTAGCATCATTATTTGTACAAAACTGTTAGTCTTGAAAACATATCCTTGCCAGTCATTCTTATGTAATGGTCGGGACATTAGTTTGTAGTTGCTTGTGTTTATCGTATCTTGCAACTTTTTTTTACTTGGATGCCTCCTGTACAAACATCTTTGCCCCTTTGGTGATCCCATTGCTCACATACTTTTCAAAAATGCTTGTGTATTGTGTCTCTCTACGGCATCACAACATTACAAAAATGCCTATGTACTACGGGTTATGCTGTTACATTGGTTACACTGTTTCAGTGCACTTATATTGGGGTTCAAGGTAAGCAAATATTAATTATATCCTGATTGATGCACTTTTGATTTATACGTATCATAGACCTCTGCTCCAGCTACAGGAGTCAGAGGGAAAACAAAAGAAAAAAAAGAATTCTAGCTCTCTCACCGACTTCCTGTCTGGTGTGAAGTTGGTGATATTGAGTTAGGATGTCCGTATTCATTCCCTTTTGATACTTCTTTCACCCAGACACTTCAATAGCATGATTCCATTGTATTCTGATATTCCATTTTCAACATGCTACAAATAAACAGTGATGGATTATCACATATGATAGCAGGATACTGTAAATCCTGATTTTATTTACCTTTATGAGGAGAGCACTTTGGCAGCAACAATATGTATTCAGCTTTTTTAATACCTTGAAAATGTTTTAAATTTAATAAGAAAGAGGTTACTTCACAAGGATTTATAAAACTGAATACTTTAGTGTCTTTTATTTTGAAACGTTGTATCCTTTCAATAGGAGGAATAATTTATGTCTGCAACTCAAACTAAACCAAACATGAGCTGGAGGTACGAAACTTCTTACCTGGTCTACTGTGTTCAGCTGGCATGGAGTTAATTTTCCTCATAGCAGCCCCTACGGCATCTGTTTCAGATTTGTGACCAAATCAGTGTGGATAACACACCAATGTTTTAGCTGTTGCTGAACAGTACTTACGTAGCATCAATGCCTCCTTCTCTGTTTCTCACTGCCTCTACCTCCCCCAGCAATTAGGCTGGGGGTGGACAAGAGGCTGGGAGAAGACACAGCTGGGACAGCTGACCCCAGCTGACCAAAGAGCCAAAGATGCCATATAATGTCATGCTGCGTGATAAAACTGTGGGGAGAGGGCGGAGTTTTTTCAAAGTAGCAATTGCTCAAGGACTGACTTGGCACTGGATGGTGAGTTGCATCACTCGTTTTTCATTTGTTTGTGGGGCTTTTTTCCTTCCCTTTCCTCCTGCCACCTTCACTTACTAAACTGTCTCTTGACCCACAAGCTTTCTCACTTCTGCCCTTCTGATCCTCTCCCCTATCCCGCTGGGGGTGAGTGAACGAGCAACTGGGTGAGGGCTGATCTGCCAGCTGGGGTCAACCCACCACACCTGGTTAGGTCAATAAAAGTTTAGAATCGGATGTTTTTGTTGAAGTAATCTGTAAAGCTCATTTTTACTTAATAGGTGCAAAATAAAGCCTGAGATGTATATGGCCATCAATGCCAGAAGAACATGTATCAGCAGCATGTGTAGCACATATCCTGTTCGAGGATGAATAGGGGGATAAAGGATGAATATGGCAATAAAGAGAGGCTCTTTCAGAATTCTGAATTCCTTTCTGTGTTCTCTCAGGAAGGTGGTTTCCTATAAGGTCTGTCAACAGGGACTTCAGAGTTTTAATTCTGAGACTGATACCTCTCTAGATACTTGCTCTTCAACTCAGCTCTATTTCAGTCTGGGAAGTGCCTGTAACAACCATAGTCATACAGTTACATACAGAGTGCTGTGACCCTTAATATCAATAAAGGTATTCCAACATCCTCATTTGAAAGCAGCATTGGAAAGATGCATGTTATTTTTTATTTATGATAATACTGATAGCTCAGTTCTGCTATCACTGCTTTTTTCACAAGGTCATTATTCCGTATTTTGGCATATATTTAACTCCTGGTAACTGAAATTTTGTAATTTTAGTAACTGGTAACAAGCTACTGAAAAGAAAAGATAAACACTTGGACCATGATCCAATCACTTTCTAAGTTTGAAGTAAAGTAGTAAAATGGACATCAAGCTGGGATTTTAGGTTGACTATTATACATGCACCGTAATTTTCCAGGAAAAATTCTATCATGATTTTGGGCACATATCTCTAATGCTTTGGATTCCTGTCATAAACCAGAATGGGTCTGAAGATGCCATTACTACCTGTTGAGTAAATGATGTGTGAAATAAGAAGGATGTATATTGTAGGCCTTAATGGCTCTAAAGGAATGGCTCTTAAAAAGAACCATTATGTATAACTTTTTTGATTATGACAAAGGGACAAAATGCACAGATATAAAGAACGTGTGTGTGCGCATGTGTGTGTATTCACTGTGCAGTTTGTTGTGGAGGGAAAGGAATACCAAAAAATGTAACTTGCCAGAGCTCAATCTTTTAAGCAGAGCAATGGAGGGATAGATGTGTCAAGGTAAAGCTTTTATCTTACTCATACTGACATATACTGTGATCACCACTCCAGAGAGGATGTCAGTTAAGCCCAGGGAAGGCAATGCTCACTCCAGCCAGTTTCAGTGCTGGTGCTCATCTGCAGCGGCTCAGCTTCAACACAGAATGGTTCCACTGTGAGCACTTTGCTTCTATGTGATTTTGCACGGCTGTGTTCAAATGTTTCCATCAGATCTCTACAGACAAGGGTCTTGGTAGTGAATCAAATCAGTCCACAATGACCCACACTATACACCTTTCCACCAGTTTCTAGGATTGTTCTCCTAACAGCTGTTGATCTGTGGCCAGTGCCAAGGCTTGTTACACTCAATTCTTGTTTAAACTATCCTGTTCGCCATGGCTCACCACAGTCTGCACTGGACTCAGCTCTTGACCTAGGTGGGGGCATAATATTCCCTTGTCACAGAATCACAGAAACAGACAGTGGCTGAGGCTGAAGCCACCTCTGGATATAATCCAGTCCAAGTCCCCTGCTCAAAGCAAGGCCACCTGGAGTGGGGTGCTCAGGACCATGTCCAGTTGGGTTACGAGTATCTGTAAGGATAGAGATCCCACAGCCTCCCTGGTCAACTTGTTCGTGTGTTCAATCAACCTGACAGTGGGGAAAAAAAAAATCTTGTGTTTAAAGTATATTTCTTCTATTTCAGCTTGTGCCAAATTTTCCCTTGCCCTTTCACTTGATACCACTGAGAAGAGCCTGGCTCCATCTTCTTTACTCCCCCATCAAGTATTTATGCACATTGATAAGATCCCCCTTGAACCTTCTCTACCCCAGGTTGAACAGTCCCAGCTCTCTCAGATTCTCCCCATATGTCGGGCACTCCAGTCCCTTAATCATCTTTGTGGCTCTTTGCTGGACTCTCTCCAGTATGTCCATATCTCTCATACTGAGGACCCCAGCACTGGACGCAGTACACCAGATAAGAGGTAATTGGCCTCTAGCTGGACTTTATGCTGCTTCATGCACTTCACCACACTTTGAGCACAGCTGTTCAGTCAGTTTTCAATACACCTCACTGACTCTTTATCTACCCCATACTTTATCAGTTTGTCTATGAGAGACATAACTATGTCTACAGGAGACATCGTTAAAAGCTTTGCTAAAGAGAAGATAATACCCATGTGTCGTGGTTTAACCCCAGCCGGCAACTACGCACCACACAGCCTCTCACTCACTCCCCCCCCGGTGGGAAGGGTAAAAGTGAGAAAACTCATGGGTTGAGATAAAGGCAGTTTAATAGGTAAAGCAAAAGCTGCGCACGCAAGCAAAGCAAAACAAGGAATTCATTCACTCCTTCCCATGGGCAGGCAGGTGTTCAGCCATCTCCAGGAAAGCAGGGCTCCATCACACATAACTGTTACTTGGAAAGACAAACGCCATCACCCTGAACATCCCCCCCTTCCTTCTTCTTCCCCCAGCTTTATATGCTGAGCATGACGTCATATGGTGTGGAATATCCCTTTGGCCAGTTTGGGTCAGCTGTCCCAGCTGTGTCCCCTCCCAGCTTCTTGTGCACCCCCAGCCTGCTCGCTGGTGGGGTGGTGTGAGAAGCAGAAAAGGCCTTGACTCTGTGTCAGCACTGCTCAGCAGTAAAGAAAACATCCCTGTATTATCAACACTGTTTTCAGTACAAATCCAAAACACAGTCCCATACTAGCTTCTATGAAGAAAATTAACTCTATCCCAGCCAAAACCAGCACACCATGGCTCTCCCCTCATCTACCATGTCAATAAAATCATTGTAGACATCTATCTCATTGGCTCAGTATTTCTCCTCACCTTAACGAATCAAGGCTGACTACTTCCAATCACCTTTTTGTCCTTCATATGTTTCAAAATGGTTTCCAGAAGGGTTGGTTCTGTTACCTTCGCAGTGATCAAGGTGAGGCTGAACAGCCTGTAGCTCCCTGAATCCCCCCTCTTGCCCTTCTTGAAGACAGGAGTGACTTATACTTTCTTCCAGTCCTCAGGAACCTCCCCACAGTCACCACAACCTTTCAGTGATAATTGACAGTGGTGTCACAGTGACATTGGCCAGCTTGTGGGTGCATCCCACCAGATCCTGTGGACTTATATATGCCCAGTTTGTTTATATGTTCCCTAGATTGATCCTCCACCACTGAGGTTAATTCTTTCTTGCTCCAGACTTTCCCACTGGTCTGGAATTCCTGAAGGCAAGTCTTACTGAGGCAAAAAAGGCATTGAGTACTTTGGCCTTTTCCATGCCCTTTGTCACAAAGACCCCCTGCCCCATTAACAGAAGACGCACATTTTCCCTAGTCCTCCTTTTGCTGCTGATATACCTGTAGAAGGTATAACACACCTGTGTTTGCGATTTGTCATCAGTGCACTGTATCAAACTTGTGGATTCCTTGTGATCTCTGTGTTGTCCCTCCAGCAGATCTCAGGGTGGTCCAAGTCCCAAAGTGGACCAGGGTCTGCAAATGTGAGGCTTCTTCCAGCTGTTTGAGGAAGGCCTCATCTACTTCTTCCCCCATCATCTCCCCCCGTCATTCCTGCTTTAAAGCTGTCCTCACCAGGTTGGCCAGCCAGTTGGCAGAGATACTTTTGCCTCACCTCTTGGATCGCATCTCTTCCAAGCAGTTCTCAATCCTCAAAGATGATCCCATTGCCATAAAAGCTGAATGCCCGTTGTCCACCCCTGCTGTGTAACCACTTGTTGACCAACAGAATCCGTTCACTCCCCCTCACACGCTTTCCCCTTACTGGCAGGACTGGGGAAAAAAAACCACCTTAGGCCCCAGGCCCTTGACTCTTGCCCCAGGGTTGTGTAGCCACCCTTGACTATTGCCCTAGGGTTGTGTAGCCATGCTTGATCTTTTCCAGTCTCCCCTCGCAGTATTAGTGCCCACATGGAAGAGCACCAGGCTGGAGAAGCCTCAGCAGTGTCTGGGATCTGAGCCCCTGACAAGCACCAAACCTTCCTAGATGACAGGTCAGCAGGTGGAGGCCTCCATCCCCCGCAACAGGGAGTCTCCCACTACTGTCATTTGCCACTTCCTCCTGGTTCTGCTGCAGAGATCAGGCTCAGCTGGCTCGAGTGCTTTGTTGGACACAGGTCCCAGCCCCTCATCTGCTACCAGGACACTGACCTACTCTGTAGCTGCAGAGCTGCAGGAGGAGCAGGAACTGTCCTCCTGGTGTCAGAAGTCACAAGATTCGAGCCTTCATCATCATGGACTCTCCATTTCCTGTGGTACCAAAAAGGTAAGGGTAGCAGCAAAGTTAATGAGGTTTCTCTGCATTCATTAGGTGATTTGGACTATTATCTACCATTAAATCACTAATCAGATGAAAAATAATTTCTTGTCTGCATATACATTGTGTGTTCCTTTTCGCCCACAAGAAGATTTTGAGTGTAACAATAAAACCACCCGGTGGTAGGATGAGTGGCAGAAGCATTTGGATGCAGGAAGGAGATATATTCAACTTCTACTTGAAAAACTTCTTTGTACATCCCTCAAGCAGAACACTGAAACTCTTATTTCTAAATGGTTCTGTGGTATAACAATCTTTTCCTTCAAGTTCTGATTTTAGTTTTCCAAATTTGAATGTGTCTGTGAACTTTTCAAATGCAAGCAGACTTAATTTAAGTTTGATAAATTTTGGCAAACAAGATAACAGAGCTGCCAAAGCCATCATCGTAAATTGGCTGAGAAAATGTCTTCAGAAGAGGTTAAGTCCTGTTTCTCTCTTCTGGCAAAGCAGTAGTCAGATCACATTCAGGAGTTCTGAATTTTAAGGTCTCTGCATAATTAAGCAACTACAGAAAGCCTGACTCTGAAATCTTGAAAACATTTTGTCATCCTTAGCCATTTTGTGCTGGGATAAAAGGAAGATTCTTTTAGATACATAACATTACAGGAGTAAAGAGATCACAAATGTGCCACAGAAATTGTGCTTCCTGCTTTGTATGGTGCTCAGTAAGAATACACCCCGTTGTTTAGCTGTTTTATAAACCTGAGCATATAGAACTGTACATTTTAGAGATATTTTGATGAACATTTGCATTTTTCTTCAGTTCATAAAAGTAAATTATTTTAAGCTGCATGCTCTTTGTAATCAAGTTGTCACGATGCCAGAAGGTTCAAAGGACTAGACAATGAAAATTATGACAGATTCTTATCCCACTAAGGTCCTATACTGAATGTAATATAGAAGATTAGTAAGAGTTGATTGCATGATGGTTTACGTAAAAAGAGATTCAAGTGATCACATTCCACAATTTTTATAGCAAAGATAAAAACGACTGAAGATGTACGCATTGCAATCCTTTCTCCATTTGGATCGTGTAAAACTTAAAGTCTGAGGAAAACTTGTTCTGAGGAAAAAATACAACTTTAAATATCAGGCCAAGAGACTTAAAAATAAAACAAAGGGAAGTATTCTTTTTTCCCCTGATCTTGCTCTAGGTATTCTACTAGATTATGTGCAGGGAAGTTTAAAAAAAGACTAAGTTAATTCAGACAATACACATTCTTCTTTTCTGTTTTTCAATTTGTTTGTTGTTGTTGTTTTTTCCTATCTCTAAGCTATCATAGAAATTATAGAACTTATTTTGGGACCCGAGGAGGTAATCAAATCCAACACACCTCTCAAAACTGACTTTAAAGGCAGATACATTTGCTTAGGGTCTTGTTCAGCTCACTTTTGAAAATCTCCAAGGATGGAAGTTCCACAGCCTCTCCAGGTAACCTGGTATCACAATCAACCTCTCAAATAGCATTTTTTTTTATTCCTGATGTTGAAATGGAATATCCTAATTTACAATTTGTGACCATTGTCTCTTGTCTTTTTGCTGTGCACCCTGGAAAAAAGTCAGACTCCATCTTTTCCATAGCCTCCTTTTAGATAGTCAAAGATTGGATGTTCTATCCAAGTAAGTCAAAATTATTGAAATCTTTTAAGCTATATTTTCTTCACTGTATATTTAAACATATTTTTCTTTCTGAATCTGCTTCCCAAATAGTATAATTCTTATGAATGAGATTTAAAATAAAGAAGGTTTTTTTCAAGTATAATAAACATCCTTTACAGCAGTATCTCATAGGTATAAACACTTCTTTGAAGACACATTGTTACACTTGAAATCATTATGGATGAAGAGGAAGCATACCTTGTATACAACTAAAGCCAAGAATTTATTGCTAGTATAATGTAAATCTTTATAGTTTAATCACTATTAGTCTGGATCTAATTGTTTCAGAAAAGGAAATAATAATGCACTTAGAATTGTTATACAATGGCTGGAGTATGTTATGTCAGTGACCACAATGAAATAAGCCTGCAAATAAACCTTCCAGCTCACAAATTTCAGTGTCACAGACTCAGCTAAGGATTTGGTCCCGCCTTATGGATTTAGTTGCAGATTAGATAAAAAAAACATACTGTACCTATTGTTCAGGTCTTGACACATCCAGATTTGTCCCATAACTCTTAAGTGTGTTCGGACATGTAAGTTAGTGTTGAAAAAGGAGAAACATGTTTTACCATCTGTTCAGAGTCTTAGACTCTTTTCACCAAGATGTACACGGGTATGAATGGTGCTGCCTAAGGCAGGAGTATGGCTGTACTAGGTTTCCTTTATAGGTCACTACAGAAAAGGAGATACTTCTTGTGGACAATCCTTGTATTGATTATAGGGAGAGATTTCAGATTTTATTCTTATCTCTAAATCCAAAGGAAGTGTAAAGTGATTGTTCTTAGCTTAAGTGTCTCTGTTAGGTAAAGGCATGATCTGGACCCTGTCTTTCTTTGGTTAAGTCTGATTTTTATTGCTTTTGCATATCTCAAATGTATGAGTTGTTGATGCTTTGAGATGCTTTGATGCTTTTTTTTGAGGTAAGTCACATAAGAACAGCTCATAAGATTTAAGTTGTCAGGTGACAACTCTTACTTAAGGTTAAAATGTGTCCATCATACAGTTTTGTCAAATATTCCTGTCTATTATATATTCAGGGATTTTTGAGAAATGATAATTTTTTCTAACAGGTACCTGTCAACTTAACCATAAATTGATTTTTTAGGCAACAATATAAATTCTACAAAATTCAAATTGGGTATTATTAATAAATGAATTTAAAATTGGAACATTAGTAATGTGATGTACCTGATAATAAAATAGAAATTAGTAATTTTTATGATACAAATCAAGAGAAACCTAAAAGTCCATTGTTTTATTGAAATTTCAATTTTTATTTCACATTACTATTTCATTAAAACACTAACAAAAATATCTATACTTTGTTGGGTTTGATCAAAAACGTCTGATTTTGTTCCATAATCTAGCCAAATGGGTAGTATTTGTTAAAATGGAATTCAGAAATTGAAATATTTAAATATTTATTGAATTATATGGGGTTTTTTCAGAAGTATAGCTTTTGAGATGGCAAGGGGGAACTTCAACTGGTGATGAAGCAATAATACATTTTGAAGCAGTCTTTAAAAGCAGAAGTGATTTGTAGTAAGAAAGAAATTCAAGGAGGGAATTTGAGTGACATTCGAATCTCTGAAATCATATGTTTACAAACCTCTCTGGGCAATCTGTTCCACTTCTTGATTGCTCTTATTGTGCAAAAGTTTCTCCTTATATCCACTGTGAACCTCTCTTCAGGCCCCTTGCCTCTTGTTCTCCATGCACTACTGCAAATAATGTGCCTCTGTCATCTCAATAGTCTCCCCATAGGCATTTGGGGCTGTTAGGTCCCTCCTGAAGCTGCCTCATCTCTGGACTGAACCAGCCCTGTTCCCTCAGCCTCCTCAATGCTCTAGTCCCAACAATCCTTTGCTGAATTCACTCCAGTTTATCAATGTCTTTTTTTTTTTTTTGGGGGGGGGGTGGGGGTGCAGTTGCGCAAAGTTGTATGCTGTATTCTAGAAGCTAACAAAATCTAAACTGTAATAGGATTTAAGACAGGATTTGAAAATAGATCTTCCCCTTCCAACATGACTCTGAAACCTACATCCTTCTCTTCAGCCTGCTCCCACTTCAGAAACTTTCAGCAGTTTCTTGGATTGAAGAAACTCCTCAGAACTCAGACAAGTTTTTATTTTCCACCCTCTGCTACGGCTGTATGCTGCACATTCCTATATTATCTTCACCTCTGTGGTGGGTTGCCTGCCAGGTGCCCACCAAGCCGCTCTCTCAGTCCCCCTCCTCAACAGGACAGCAAGAAAATATAGATGGAAAAGCTCATGGGTCAAGATAAGGACAAGGAGATCACTTACCAATTACCAACATGGACAAAACAGACTTGACTTGGGGAAAATTAATTTAATTTATTGCCAATTAAAAATAGGGTATGATAGTGAGAAACAAAGACAAAATTAAATCACCTTCCTCCACCCCCGCCTTCTTCCCAGGCTCAACTTCACTCCTTCATTGCTGACTCCCCTACCTTCTCCCCCTGGAGTGGCACAGGGGGACAGGGAACAGGGATTTTGGTCAGCCCATAACACTTCTCTGCCCCTCCTTCCTCTCACACTTTTCCCCTGCTCCAGCATGGGGTCCATCCCAGTCCTTCAGGAACTGCTCTAATGTGGGTCCTTCCTTCAGGCTGCAGCTCTTCAAGATCTGCTCCAGTGGTGTGGTTTCTTTTCATGGGGTACAGTCCTTCAGGAACAGACTGCTCCTGTGTGGGCTTTTCTCCATGGGCCACAGTTCCTCTCAGGAGAACCTGCTCCAGCATGGACTCTCCACAGGTTGCAGCTTCCTTCAGGGCATATCCACCTGCTGCAGCATGGGGTCCTCCACAGTCTGAAATGGGAATATCTGCTCCGGGGAACAACCGGCCTCACCATGGTCTTCTTCACCAGCTGCAGGGGAAGCTCTGCTCCGGTGCCTGTAGCACCTCCTCCCCATCCTTCACTGATCTTGGTGCCTGCAGGGTTGCTTCTCTCACACTTTCCTCACTCCTCTCTCAGCTGTTGCACAGTGTTTTTTCTCCTTTCTTAAATATGTTATCACAGAGGCACCACCAGTGTCACTGATTGCCTCAGTTTTGGTCAGTGGTGGGTCTGTCTTGGAGCCATCTGGAACTGACTCCATCTGACATGGGGGCAGCCCCGATCTCTTCTCACAGAGGCCACCCCTGCAGCCCCCCCTGCTACCAAAACCTTGCCACATAAACCCAATACAATCTGCATTTGTGCAGGCTTCTTTCTCAGTGGCTCTTTCACATCCTACCTGCTGCACTCTTCATCTAAGAAGGTTCTTCCAGCTAAGAGTCCTAAACTGGTCCCAAAGGAAGTGCCAACTCTTCCTCCCTGCAGGCAATGTCAGATGACACTGGGTGCTGTGGCCAGGATACGCCACTCAGCCTTCCTCCTGACTGCCTCCCACCACATCATTTTCACAGAACAGAAACATACTTGTTTTACACAGTAAATTACCAACAGATAAATGAAACAAGTACCACTCTAAATACTTAGGTAATTGTCACATTCTTATTTTACACATTAGCATAATCCTCTCTTTGATAGAGCAGTGTCTCAATTACAGGTGTGTGAATAATTTCTCTGTGGTTCTGAGGCAAAACTGCAAAACCAGGTGTAAAAATCAGTCATTGTTAAACTCATACTTTTATGTAATTTCTTTACTGAGAAATGAAAAGAAAAAATAGGAGGAGATCCCGAGTAATTTTTCAAATGTCAAATAATATGTTCTTGATCATCTCTCACGTTTGGCATGCTTGGTTTAAAGACAAGACAAATTTTAAAGACAAAATTACGTTTCAAAATCATAGTAAAACCCCTTGTTCTTTGTAGTTATTAAAATAATTAGAAAGAAAAATAATTTCATTTCAAATTGATTAATTTAAATATTTACTTTTAGATCTTTTTTCCCTTTTCTTTGCCTGAACAATTAACTAAATTCATTTCTGCTTTCCTCTGTATTACATTTTTAATGAATTTACTCTTAAGCCCTCTGCCCCTCAGCTACTCAAACAGTAAATATCAGGCTTGAGAACGATGAAATCTGAATTAGTATCTTAATTTAAGAGTGCAGAACTGCTAAGCTTTATTGTTTCACAAAGCAATTGGATACAGTTTGATCAGCAAGAAATCTTTTCCTTTTATTTTTTTCTGTCTGCTTACACAAGGAAGGCTTGTCCGAATATTTTAATTACGTTGTTGTATTTGTAAGCAGTAAAAGCACCAACCCATCCCCAACGTTCATTTGTATGTGAGAAAAAGATGTGTTTCGTTCTCTTGCTGGAAAACAGCAGTAAAGAAACAGTTGGCTGATGTACAGACTGGTGGGTTATCTTACTTTGTTAAACACACTTGTAAGTTAATCCATCAAATTTCAAGTCAGTCTAGAAGAACAGAAAATGTAAAAAAATGAACCACCTATGTACATTTTTAACCAAACAGCTTCTGATGTTTTTCAAATATATAGGTAAGAATTCAGCAGACTGCACACGTGTTTGGTTTTTTTGGTAAAAAACCCCCAACTTCTTGGCTTTATGTGCCAAGATTTTTCCAATGTTAACATTTTTCCTTCCTTCTTTATAGATAAAATAATAAATGAGATCACTGTGCAGTGTTTACTAGAAAACAGTTACTTTTCCTGTCAATAACCCTTCAGAAGAGCCCAACTCAGCTAAATCACACCCACAACATGATGTTTCCTTGCGGGAAAAACAGCCAACTCTGAGGATCTCACTGAACTTTAATTTATTGCCAGTTAACACAAACAGTTACTGATTCAGGATTTGCGAAACAAAAGAAAAAAACTTAAACAAACACTTTGTTAAACAAACAAAAGACCTTTCCTCCCCTTCGCCTACCTCCACTTCGCTCCAGACCCCTCCTCCCCCTCCCCGGTCTCCGTTCCCCTTCCTTCGGCCGCACCTCACCCTCGGCCCCGCCAGCGAGGCGCGGCGGGGGGAGGCGTGTGAAGTGACAGCGCCTACTGGTTTCCTTTTTCCCTCGTCCTATCTCCCACACTTACCGTTTGGGTTCCACGGGCCGCGTTCGCTTCGGGACCTCCCTTCTGTACAGTCTTCGGTGTGTCCTCACATGCACCTACACGTTTCCTCCTGTGTTCCCCTTTGTGCCTCCTTCCATGCTGCCTCCTGCCCCCTCCGGCGGCTCGTCTGTGACTGCCATTTTGTCACGCGGTGGGTCACCGCCGTTGTTCGCAAAGCCGGCTGGAACCGGCTGTGACCAGCACGGGGCAGTTCACGGCCTCCCCCGACACAGGTCACCCCTGCAGCTCTCCTGCCACTTTTGCCCAGTACGGGGCCCCAGGTAGGCACAAGCTGTGTGGGTGTTGGTGGTATTTTCCCCATGGCCTATATCATTTTTGTAGTTCTATCTCAAAAGAGGCAGATTAGGAGGCAATTTATTCCATTTAACTTCTGCTAGGGCACCATTTAAGCTCCCGAGCTTCATCACCTTTTTAGCTACAGATGCTGTTACTTGATTTTTTTGCTGGCTGTCAAATCTGTATAAATTTTACAGCTATACTTAGCATACAAATGCAAAGTGAAGGATTTGAGGATGTGAATCGTCAATTTATAATCATCCTTGGGTTTATTTGGAATTTCAATTCTGCGAGTTTTACAAATCGCAACACAAAGCCATAGAAAATAAGACTTCCATATGTCCTCAAGAAATGTTTTATGTCCCTCTCCTCAAAAGCTGGATGAACTTTAATAAAGTCATTAATGACAACCCTTCTGCAAAGCTATCCTTAAAGATTTTCAGTTGACGGATGTTTTGCAATCATTTCATTTAAATTTCTGAAAGCTGTAAGGTTATTCTGTGGATAAATTATGAGGAAAGGCTGACTTTTTTTATTATTGCAGGTTTGTAGAAAAAGCCAACATATAAATGTTTCTCAGAAATTATATATATATCTAAAATTATATTTGAACTTTTTAGAATGTATCACAATATTAAATGAAAATAAATGTAGTATGCGTTATACTACATATGTTGTTCGCTATACTTTAAAGACCCATTCATTTATCCTCTGACCCTGAGCATTAGATTATCGAGACTAAGTTAAACAAGTTGGATAACTAGTTTTTATTTAGTGGGGCAAGAGCACCATTGCCAAGAGGCTTGCTAACCTAGTGAGGTCTTTAAACTAGGTTTATTGGGGTTAGTGACCAAAGCTTGCAGGTTTATCAGGGAACAGGGGATAGGGGGGAAGCATGCACAGGGTAGGGCGATGAGGGATTTTCTTGCACTCTTTTTGAGGGAAGTGGGGTGACCAGAGACACATCTCAGGTGCCTGTACACAAACACATGTAGCATGGGAAACATAGGAACTGTACATTCATATGCAATTGCAGATCAGTGACATTATTAAAATCACAGAGCCATAGCAGAACAGCTGGCACTACTGGAGTCCTGCAATACACATACACAGACTCTCCAAGAAAGGTGGGTAGGGAACAAAAGGAGTAAGTGGTGTAGTTTGTGCAAAGGAGGGAGCAGAGGGAACTCTGCTAGAAAATGGCATTGCCTATGGAGCTTCTTAAAGATATTTTTGTGACTGTCTATGTAATCTATTACTGTGTTCATTTGCAAATTTCATAATCAGATTATTATACTACAGACTTTAAAACTGAGCTTAACTTTTTAAGGGGCTTTCTACTTCAGCCTATATAGTTTCCTTTCTGCTGCTTGTCTGTAGCACAGCCAATGAAGAAACTTAATAAGAAACATGTTCTAAGTTGTTTTCTATGAAAGCAGTATAGGATGTGCAGAAAATTACAAAGCTGGAGTGTATATAAGAGCATTGGATTAAACACTGGCCAAGTGTGACATTGGAAATTTGTGAAAGTTGCTGATGGATAAACCAGCAAATTCAGACTTGTGGAAAATTAAGTTCAAAATGTGTTATGAAGCTGCTTCTGAATGCTGTGCTCTGTAAAAACAATCTGAGTATATAAACACACAGACCTATAAAGGGGAAAGTACTAAGCATAAAATGGTTGTGTAGTAATAATATTCAAGTCAAGATAATTCTGAGTTTCATCCAAAAAAAATCAGTAAATAATTCTGTATAATTGTTATAGACATACTTCAAAGCGTTCATAATGAGTGCCTAGTGAAAACATAAAAAACCCTCCCTAAACAGTGATCAGTGCTGCTATCTAGGTAAGATTTTTTATTTATTTAATTTTTATTTAGAGCTAACCTCTGACAGACTTTCAGAAGTAACAAAAAGAGACAAGGTCCTTGGGAAAGAAACTGCCTTCTGATTCAGAAATGTTTGTATAACTTAAGTTACAGCTAAGATAGTGTGCTGCCTTTTTAATAGACAATAACATTTGCTTTCTCATGCCAGGCTACTGCCTGGAGAAGATAATCTCATTTGCTTTACCCTTCACTTTGAATATGAAGGTAATTGATTAAAAGTCTTATTTAGAATACACTGGTAGAATTTTATAAGAAAACTTTTTTTTTCTGTCAGAATTGAGATTACAGCTAAAGTGTTGTGGTTTTGGAAAAATATCAAAAAGTATTATCTGCATAATTCATTTCCATTTCCAGTCTACTTTATTGCATCAAATAATCATGAGTTGTTTCAGGAGGACATAAAAAGCAATACTTTTCGTTTAGAAACATCTGAAAATACTTAGAATTATGCTTCACTTTCCACATAAATTATTTTATGTATGTAAGTGGTTAATTTATTTTTTAATGTATGATTAAGTTGCCCATCAGAAATCTTAACAGTTAGATACCAATATTTAAGATAGCAGTTGAGCTTCAAATACAATTCTGTAGATGGTTAGAGTTTGTGTAGACACATGCATATGTTTGCGTTTGCTATGCAGAAGCAGGTAAAGTAGTTTTTCACCACACTAATGGTGTATTATGTAGTAGTAGTAGTAAGTGTTATGTGTTTGCCTATATTAAATTCTTTTGAAGAGCACTGGAGTTTCTCAGAGAATTGATTGCTTTCTAATGTAAAGACCTTTCGTAATCTTCAGATGAAAGGTAGTTATTAATGTGTATATTTAAGAGCAATAATTAATATGACTGTAAAATGCTTAAAAGGGGGTGATAGAGTGCTGATTCCTTTAGATTGCTCAGCTAATTTGTCTGAAATAAGACTGTCTAAACTTTGAAAGAGCAGACAACAGTATGTCTGGGGTTGTACCTGAACTACACTGTCAAGAGTATGCCTTGAATTTCATAGTCTGTGTAGCTAAGATCATGGTATAAAGGGATTACTGCAGGTCCTCTCAGCTTTTCTTGGTGGGCTTCTTCAAAAGCTTGCTCAGAACTTTTATCGGCAATTGTAAAGATCATTGTTTAAACTTGGAAAGTTGCTATAATCTTTTTTTTCTCACATTATTTTCAAGAATAGATAACACATTTATTACTCTGTGATGAGTTGAGTTATGCACTTAAGTTTAACTGTTCGGTACACTATAAATATCTAGATAGATAAGATGACGTGATATATTGTGTGCCAGATTAAAGCTTGATCTACTATGCAAATCATTGAATTCTCATTGAAATCCGTGAATTTGCATGATCTATAAATCACTGATAACATTGTCTGTCTTTGATCATCTATCTTCTTGAAAATTACAGTTCAATATTTATGTAACATTATTGTGAATATCATTGAAACCTATAAGAATAAGCAGAAAATTAAATTTAAATAAGACAAACTAGAGAAATATATTTTCAAAATTTCTTATGAAAAAGGAACAGTGAACAGCAAACCAGGAAGATGGTTAGAAAATAAACTATAAAATTTTATGAAATCAATTTTCACCAAAAATTATTTAAATGTATACTCATTTCACATTAATTTTTTAATGGACATTTAGCCATAATTAAAAAAAAAAAAAGCTGCATGTATCTATGTATATAAATAAAAAGCAGTCTATGCCCACAAAAAGCAAAAAAAAAAAAACCAAAACCAAAACCTTTGTACTCTCATAATCATCACTCACATAATATCAGTGATACTGCCTCGGCATAAGAGCCCTTATGCATATTCAAATACAGATCTTCATTTGAATTCGTAATACCTTGAAAAGCTTTTCTAAGCCAAGTCCCCACTTGCATATCACTTTGAAAAATCTTCCCCTTTCAGCATATGGTTAAGATCAGAGAAGTATGTTTGGAAAAATGACATCTTGGCAGTATGCGTATTTTTTGCATTTATGCCTTCATATCACATTTGCAAGTTTGTAGGTTAGATAAATTTTCCCAGTACGTGACAAAATAAATTTAATTTGAAATATGAGGTAGGAATTTTAAAAGTAGATTTTTTTTTTAAAATGTCATTAATCTTAGCTATGTATTCGTAATTGCATAATACCAGATTCTATCAAGTCTTAACCGAAATATCGTCTTCTCACCATTCCTGTGAATGTTTTTCTTCATATATGGTAACTGGAAAATAAAAGAACAGGGATGGACACAAAATTCTTTCAAGGCATTTGGTGCTTAACTGCTGTTTAGGTATTACATTTTGATTGCAGTGATTGTACTGTTAGGCACTTAAGTATCTTTGAAGACTCCTACCTCAGTGGTTTGACAGAGGTAATTCAGAAAGTTGTGGAAAGTCAGTGAAAGAGAGAGATTCTCAGGGCTTGGTACAGAAATCACTGCAAAGATTATCTTTCCTCTATTCCTTGTTCACATACCATTGTTGGACTTGATGTGCAGTGATGAAGATGGGACACTGTAAGTCTTCATAAATGTTCTCTTACCAGTTATTCTTTTGTTTGTAATGTTTCATAGCTGACATCTAAGCAATTATGCTGTTTCAATGTGATAGAAATACAAGTGCTTGTGGTGGGTTGACCCTGGCTGGACGCCAGGTGCCCACCAAAGCCGCTCTATCACTCCCCCTCTTCAACTGGACAGGGGAGAGAGAATATAACAAAAGGCTCATGGGTTGAGATAAGGACAGGGAGAGATCACTCACCAGTTACCGTCACAGGCAAAACAGACCTGACTTGGGGAAAATTAGTTTAATTTATTACCAACCAATTCAGGGTAGGATAATGAGAAATAAAAATTAAACCTTAAAACACCTTCCCCCCACCCCTGTCTTTGTTCTGGGCTTAACTGTACTCCCAATTTCTCTTCCTCCTCCCCCTGAGTGGTGCAGGAGGACGGGGAATGGGGGTTGCAGTCAGTTCATCACACATTGTTTCTGCTGCTCCTTCCTCCTCAGGGGGAGGACTCCTCACACTCTTCCCCTGCTCCAGCGTGGGGTCCCTCCCACAGAAGACAGTCCTCCATGAACTTCTCCAGCATGAGTCCTTCAGACGGGCTACAGTTCTTCACGAACTGCTCCAGCGTGGGTCCCTTCCACAGAGTGCAGTCCTTCAGGAACAGACTGCTCCAAGCGTGGGTCCCCCATGGGGTCACAAGTCCTGCCATCAAACCTGCTCCAGCGTGGGCTTCTCTCTCCACAGGTCCACAGGTCCTGCCAGGAGCCTGCTCCAGTGTGGGCTTCCCACAGGGTCACAGCCTCCTTTGGGTGCATCCACCTGCTCTGGTGTGGGGTCCTCCACAGGCTGCAGGTGGATATCTGCTCCACCATTCACCTCTGTGGGCTGCAGGGAGACAGCCTGCCTCACCATGGTCTTCACCATGGGCTGTAGGGGAATCTCTGCTCCGGCACCTGGAGCACCTCCTCCTCCCCCTCCTTCTTCACTGACCTTGGTGTCTGCAGAGTTGTTTCTCTCACATATTCTCACTCCTCTCTTTGGCTGCAGTTGCGCATTCTTCCCAACCCCACCCCTTCTATATTTATCACAGAGGCTCTACCATCATTGCTGATTGGCTCGGCCTTGGCCAGCGGTGGATCCGCCTTGGAGCCTCCTGGCATTGGCTTTATCGGGCGTAGGGGAAGCTTCTAGCAGCTTCTCACAGAAGTCACCCCTGTAGCCCCCCCTCCTCCCCACTACCAAAACCTTGCCACGGAAACCCAATACAGTGCTAAAAGCAACTTGCACAGAAACAATTATTACATTTTCTTTTATTTGTCAAGGTCTTATGCACTATGAAGTCAGTGGTATAACTGGTGTCAACTTCAGTGTTTGTCAATTGAAGTTCAATTCTTTTTTCCAGTGGCTTCACAACTTAAGGCACCAAACATTCTCATAGAGATTAATGTTTGTTAGCCTTCTCCCAGATGTGAGCTTTTACCTATGAGAATCTGACTGCAAGACTGGAACGAAATAAATCACAAGCAAATGATATTGTAGGTAGAGGAATATAGGAACACAGCACAGTAATTCTGTTATTTATTGGGCTAATGTTTGCATTACAGAGGCTAAGACGGTATCTGGTGTGCTCTTGGTTATATTTACAGCACTAAAATGTAGTTAGTATTTTATTTGTAGCAAATTTGCTACATGAATTAGAACAAAATACTTGATGATTTGTCTGGGCCATTTTGCTGATGGTAGCAAAATTACATTTTGGTAAAAATCGCTAAACAGATGTGGCTCAGAAATAGCGGACATGCTCATTGACACAGCTTGTGTTTTTAAACACAGTCACTCTATTTATTCTTTTAAGTATTGGTAGAGTATAGCAACGTTTTTAGCAAACAGTTTCTTATATTGCTAGGAACTAGGATAGGTTTCTCTATAATTCATCTGTGAAAAGCAAAAAAAATTAGTTCTGTAGTACAGTATTTTTCAAAAGCACTTCTATTTTTGAGTCTGAGAGAAAGCTATTCCAAAGTCTTTAGTCTTGCATGATGCTCCTAGTTTTCTGCTTTTAACTTGTTACATGAGCTGAAAAGCTATTTCACATACTATTTCTGTTTCCAGTTTGCATAAGCTTCAGTAATTTAGCTATGAAAATTGACCTATAAGAACTTTTTTAAATCAGTACTTGATAAAACATATTTCAATTAATATTTAAAAATCAATATACAGAGCCTTCAAAATCATTGAACCACTATGGTACGCATTGTTTTAATGGACATTTTACTTCTGTGAACTAACAATTAAAAAATTACTCTGATTGTCCTTAACGCATGAAAATAAAAACTTCATTATTACCTTTTTTATTCCTTTCACAGTAAAGGACCTGAACTTGTGATGTGATGAGGTTCCTCAGTTTTGTTGTATTTAGTGGATGCTAAATGCACTGGCTAAAACCGAAGATATTTTTCACTTTAGTTTTTCTATCTGGTCATATAATTTAGCAGAATTTGTAAGAGACAAAACCTGGTATTTTAAATTCCAAACTACTGTAATTAAGAGCTTTCTTACACTCATTAAATTTTTTCTTTCCATTAGAAGTGAGTCATGATGCATATCAGAATTCTTTAAAGCATTTGTTCTGTGATGCTATACTAATTTTTTTTTTATCCTTGTCATTAATTTTTCAGCATTATTGACTGGTTTTTCAGGCTCTAGAGCAAGTTTTATTCATGTTAGCACTCTAATTAAGCAGAAACAAGAATTGCTTTTCAGGTATGCTTCAAACATTTGGATAGTAAACTGAATAAGTAATGCAATACAGTGTTTCCATCTAGTAACATGGTATTTCCATATAAGTTATTTGAAAGGTAGTTCCATTTCTGAAAGTACTAGCACTGCATTCACAATCAATTTTATTAGCTCACAGAAAAAATTTTGACATGAGAGCCTCAAAAACAATTTTTGAGTTATTAGGCATACGTGCACCATTAAGATAGAAGATACACAACATCAGACATCTTCTCTTACCTTACCAAATGAAATCTGTGAATCACTATTTGAGAATTGTTTTCTCATAGAGTTAGTTCTGTTGGTGTTTGAACTGGTTTTGTAAATCTCCAATATTTACCTAGTTTATTCAGCATAAGATTGTTAGAAAATAGAGCACTATTTTGTCAGAGTCAAATACTCTCTGACCAGGTTCTTTTAGATATACCACATGTGGAGGATGTAATGTTTACTATCAAATTTACTTATTTAAAGATAGTTGATGTTACACAGGATTTCTAATTTAGCAGTGATACAAAATATATTGCTGTCGTGGTTTAATTTCAGTCGGCAACTAAGCACCACGCAGCCGCTCGCTCACTCCCCCCCACCCGGTGGGATGGGGGAGAGAATTGGAAGAGCACAAGTCAGAAAAACTCGTGGGTTGAGATAAAAACAGTTTAATAATTGAAATAAAATGATAATAATAATATGATAATAATAATAATAATAATAATAATAATAATAATACACAAAGCAAGTGATGCACAGTACAACCGCTCACCACCCGCCGACCGATGCCCAGCCAGTCCCCGAGCAGCGGCTCCCCCTGGCCAGCTTTCCCAGTTTATGAGCATGACGTCACACGGTATGGAATGTCCCTTTGGCCAGTTTGGCTGTGCCCCCTCCCAGCTTCTTGTGCACCTCCAGCCTTCTCAGTCAGTAGAGCATGGGAAGCTGAAAAGTCCTTGGCTAGTGTAAGCATTACCTAGCAACAACTAAAACATCGGTGCATTATCAACTTTGTTCTCATCCTAAATCCAAAACACTGTACCAGCTACTAGAAAGGAAATTAACTCTATCCCTGCCGAAACCAGGACAATTGCATAACAACACAAGTGTAGGTTATACTTAGCAAAATATACAGCAATTGGAATATACAGTTTTATCACAATACCAATGTAAATCCCATTACGGGTATCTATAATATGCTCACCATCACAACACTGGGCATCCCCAGCTGCTGGAAGGAATACACGGGTTGAAGCCAGCTCAAGCCTGTTGTTCTCTTTGAAGTTCTTTTGTTAGTTGTCTAGCCCAACATACTCTATGTTGGGCTGAGCCAAATACTCACTCCCCTGGTGCTGGTCTGGCTAACTCGGGGAGACATTCAGGCTCTTAATGAACTCAGGGAGAAACATTGCCACCACCAGTTAATCCACTCAACTGTTGATAGCTGTTTATCCAAAACAAAGGCCACCCTCTGGTCCCTTTTGTGTTGGGATAAAAGTCAGATTCTTTGCAACAGCTGTGCTCAGTCACACCCTTCATTATTCCCTGAACTTTATGGGCACATTACCCTTGCCCATCTCCTCTAAGCCTTCTTCCATTTTAGGGGTTTATTGGTGTATTCACAACCAATAAATAATTGATTGTGATAATTGGTCAAATAATTTCACGATTATTCACATATCATGAAAAATATATTCCTATGGCTATGTTTGACATACTTGATCTATTAAAACTTACACCCATTAAAATGACTCTGAAGTAAACATCTTAATTGTGAAAGTGTCTTGCATCTGACATTTGGGAAATCACCCATGAATGGCTTTGGTTTGAAAACTGATCAGCTGTTTGAAAATTGGAAAAAAGATTATTGGAGAACAAACTTAAACATCACTAGATGTTCCCTAAAATAAAATATGATAATACAATTAGCATAAGATGGGTAGAATTCTTATGCTTCTTTTCTCAGTATAATGTGACTACTGCATGTCATGCATCAGACTGCATATGGTAGGGATTAAACTCAGCTTGCTTTATGAAAACATTTTTGGTTAAAGCAAAAGAGGAAATAATGAAATTTTTGTGTGCTATTGTAAAGTGAGCGAAACAATGCTAATCAAAATAATAAATAGTAGATTGTAAAAATTTGTGCTGGCACTAGTATAATAATTTTTAAATAATTGAAATCTGAAGCAATCACTTGTTAACACCTTAACTTTGCAGCAGCATTCCAAGTCTAACATGTTAAAAAACTTCAAGCAATAGTTCACCTAAAAGGTAATAAACTTCTATTCCCACAAGAAAGTATACATTTCTAAGGGGTGATTTTAATGACATTTATAATTTTTTTTTTAACAGCTGAGGATGCATGTGGAGGAACTATGAGAGGATCCAGTGGTATCATCTCGAGCCCCAACTTTCCTAATGAATATCATAATAATGCAGATTGCACATGGACAATTGTGGCAGAGCCTGGGGATACTATCTCGCTCATATTTACAGATTTCCAAATGGAAGAAAAATATGATTATTTGGAAGTAGAAGGTTCTGAACCACCTACAATATGGTAAGTCAACTATTGCAATTTTAATGTGGTAAAAAAAATAGATGATGAGATGTGGAAGGATAACTTTTGTTACTTTTCCTTTTGTTAATAGTCTTGCTAAAAACAAAAAAAAACCAGTAATGGTTGTTACTATGACATAAACGTTGATATTCTAATTGCAGCTGTAATATAATTTCCATATATATTCCAAGCATGTAACATCGAGATGAAAGGCAGTGTAGGCTCATTCACCTCATTGTCTGTAGGTCTAACCATTCTAACCATTATTGTATTAAAAATGTACATATTTAGAAACAGAATGGAATGGACTGTTGTACTGCTAAAGATTGGTGGAGACTTCAGGGAGTTTCATAATGTCAGAAAGTGAACGGCATGGAGTCCTTTCAGCACAGAGCTGGGGGAAGTAGCATTGGTCACACCTGTTGGTCACAGATTCTCTCTGGAGAGAGAACCATATATGTGGTGTCATTATATAATGTGCTGGGGGTATGGCTGGTGTTATACTCATGTAGAAATTTCCATCCTGATCTGTGAGATACAACACCCCGAGCTGAGCAGCCACAGCACTTTTTGGTTTGGGTTGTATTCCAAATACACTACCTTTAGAGAGGATTTCTGTTTGTTTGTTTGTTTGTTTGTTTGTTGGCTTAGCAGAAGTAACGATATTTTTGCTAGGCTGGCTTCTGCAATTCTTGATCTCAGTGTAGATGCGTTGTGTAAAACAAGTAGAAGACATAAAATGGTAAACAACCTCTTTCAAGATCAGGTTCAGTTAAGTAGAAAAAGTAAATGATACATTTTGTGGTTTTCTGGCCTGGTAGTTTTATGGTAACATAGCATCATACTACTCAAGAAACATGTGAATATGACAAATCCTTGTGTCTGTTATATTGGTTTGAATATACTATTGGTTCACAAAAAAGAGGACATATATAAAAGCATAAATAACAGTGATGCTCTCCAGTTAAATATTAAGCTCTTAACTGGTTCATAAAGCGTTATGAGGGTTCTGCACAACAGACAGAGGCATTTGAACAACAGGTGATACAACAGGTGGTTGGCTAGCCACATTAAAGTCAGTAGAGTCCTGTTTTCTTATTATCAATACAAAAACCACCCAAACATACCATAGACCAAATAAACTAAACTATATTTAATTTTATAATAAGAAAATATCCCAAATTAGATAATTACAATGTTTCGAAAACATCAGTCTCGGTTTCTACAAGTGGTGCTTATAAGTAATATTCCTTACTACTTCAGGGTATAATAGAAGCCTATACACTATCTCAGCTTTAGCAAATAGTATTTCATAATTTGATTTAATTCATACTGCCACCTATGTAGTTAATTACCTGTATTAGAATATTACTTAATTGCCATTGAGTTTTTCAAGCTGTTCAACTGAAGTCTTTTGAACTAGCTGTCAGCTAAAATAATTTTTAAACAATAATTTATAATAATTATTAGTGAGGTAACACCAATGTCATACAGACAATATGAATCACTTGAATAGCTAAATGTGCATTACATTAGATTACTCTTGAATGTGTTTTATGTATTCAGTCATGAGCTTCAAACAATGATTTTTTTTTTTCTGCGAAAGGCTTTGGCTATATTTAAATGATATAATAAGATTACTTGATAAATAGAAATTCTCATATTATCTGTTTACAAAACAAAAAATTACAATGCTAATTTAATAATTGCTCATGTAGAGAAGCAGATTGAGAGCATATTCTTTTTTTAGCTTGTCATTTATATTCCCTAAATTAGACTGATGTATTCAATTCTGCAGAAGTATCCCCCCATATGTTAGGAAAAATAGATTTGGAAAGCTTAATTAACAACAATTTGTTAATTAGATTTGCAGTGGTAATACTTTACATCCCCTTAGACTATAGCTTGAGGTTTAGTTCAAGATATTTTAGTTTATAAAGTCTACATAGAAGTATACCTCTAAAACTAAAACCAGGCTCTTGATCTTTCATTCTGGAAAACAAACAGTACATAATTTGTAAAATAACTATAACCATATCGTCTGGTCTGGATAGTAAGTAGTATTATAAAATAATTTCTTAGACTTTTTGTTGCTTTACCTGACTATTACACCTATTAATTAAAAAAACCTCAAACTTTTCTTCTTCTGCACATCTACTGTGTAACAAAATATCCCTAATTTTTGGTTCTAAGCTAGAATATACATCAAGTAGATAGTCTGGGGTTATCCACGAGACAAGACTTGGAATTCTTCATGAAGTGCTAACTTTCCTGTAGTCTTCCAGTCAGTCATTATAATATTTCAGTTTTGCCAAGTCTTGTCTTTAAGAAAATCTTGATAGGCCATTTTCATTTAAGTAGTGGGAAAAAATTGCATAGATGCCCTTCAGAGTTTTTGTTGTCTGATATCAAGGGCTGATTCTGACGTTTGGTAACTCGAATTGAATGAAGGTGTTTTTTTCATTTTGGAAGTGAAACTGAGAGAAAATGATTAGTTTGAGGAAACTATTTATTTTCCCCATTTTTTCTCAACAAAACAAAAAACTGAAAATAAATGAGATCTAGCGAAATGTTCCTTTCTGCCAAAGTGAAAAGTTAGGTTTTGAGACGTTCATTGGTGAAAGAAGTAGCAATGTCATTATGGGATAATTTATACAGCATATAGAAGTTTAGCGTTAGATATTCTGAGAGTATGTGAACACATAAGAGTTTTCTAATGCTTGCCTCTAGGATACTTTGGTTGGAATTTTTCAGTCTCTTATTTTGCTGTTGGTCACTTTTAATGGAATATTTAATAATCACTGAGCAGAAAACTGGAATGATTCTCTAGGCTGCTTTGACATGGGTGTCCTGGGTTCCAGCATGTACTCTAGTCTGAATTGTTAAGACAATTGTTAAGACTCTCTTTAAATTGTATAGACAAAGTAGTAGAACCTCCTTCCCAGAATACTTTATGAAAGATGTGCTTAGAGCAGTCTCCTGATGAGAGCGGGTGAGGATGGAAAGTATATATTTCACACTGTCCTAGGCGAAGATATTAAAGCTGTATCTTCTATTCCTGATTAACAGAACATAGCTGTTGTTGAAAAACAAGTTGACAATTTCTCCTCCTACATGTTTGGAGAGCTTGGTTATTTAAAAAAAAAAAATCATCAAAGGTATTAGACTAATTGAACTTGAAATGATGATTAGTTTTGAATTAACCAATACATTTTTAGTGGACAGACTGGAAAGTGATAGAAAATAATGGTTGTCACAAAGTATGTGCTTAGAGCTCTCAATTCAGAGAACTACTGCTGTAGTCTGAATAAGGATTACAATTTCTTTTCAAAGAACACATAATTATGCGATTTTTTTTTAGTATTTGTTAACATGAAGGTGTGCATTAATGTGAAGGTGTTTGAGAGTGTAGCAAATGTTGTAGGGAAAAGGTACTTCACTTCTACCATGACAAAAAAAAAAACAACCCCAAGGTTTTCCGCTCTGTTCTCTCTGGGTAAGAGTGTACTTCTAAGAAAATCTGTGTAGTGTTCTAACATTTGACATACAAAATAGTAGGACATCTAAGTACTCTGTTATCAAAGATAAATTTGAAATGCGATGTAATTACTCCTTTTAAAACAAAATAACTCACCTCACTTCTCTCTTACTGATAGTATATTCTTGGGTATTTCAAAATGCTTCCGATTTAATTTTCCTAAAATGTAAAGGAGGCTTAGAATTTTCCATAGTAAATTGAAGTATTGTCTAGACCATCACTCTGTTTCTGATTTTAGGCAAATTATAATTTTTTCCCTGTATAAATCTAGATACAATGTAAAATCATACATACTGAATGAAATTTATGTTGGTGAAACCATAGGCAATTTATTTCTGTTCTGAAAGATATTTAAATATTTCATTGTTTGATATTGCATATTTTGTGCATCATATCAATTGCATTAAAATAGCTGTTTGAGAACAATGGCTAACAAAATGAATTTTTCCCTTGCAACAGTGATTTTGCACATTTTTTTTCCCAACAGAAACACTCACTTTGCATTCATTTTAAATATTCTGTGGAGAATGAAATTACATTTTGTGAAAAAATCTTTCCCTTAACTTAGATGCAACAAAAAAAATCCAGTTTTAAAAGGTTTTGTCTGAGATACTTAAAACTCTTTTGATCCTTATAATAAACTTCTTCAAGATAGCCTGTTAGCTTAAGACTCCCTTGCAGATTGTATGGATGAGAAAGAATAAGAACACAAAAATGTGGGTCTTTGTTTGGGTTGCCAAATCAGAATTTATTCCAAGTAACTAGTTATTTGTTTCTTATCAATTTGGGTCTATCCTTCACCTGGGAACATTCCTGATGAACTTTTCAGTGGATATGACGTGTTTCCATTCAGTTTGTTATATTGTGAACTTAATTTGTTTACTCTTCTGTATAGCACAGCTAAGGACAATTTAATGAGCACATTTTATTCATTACAAATTTTCGGCAATCATAATTTCCCTGTAAGAGTTTTGTGAAGTCATTTCTCAATTTAAAAAAAAAGTTTATGATTTATGAAGGCTGGAAACTCAAATAAAAATATGAGAAAACATCTAGTCCTAAATAAATAATATCAGTGCATTGATTGACCAGTAGTTTTAAACACAGTGTTCTTGAATTTCACAGTAGATTCTCTTTTACATTTTGTAAGAAGATTAACATTTTAACTTCAAGTGTTGTCGTAATATTGCACTTGCTGGCTTTTTTCTGAATCCAAGCTTACAAACTCTGTTAATGAAGTTTTAAAATATTGGTAGTATGTTTAGAAAGTGATTAGGCAAATAGTATACAGTGTTTTACAGAGAAACAATATGCTTAAATAAATATTCATAGAGAAAAAAATAATGGTACTTTACCTCTAAGTTAATAAATTTCACAGAGAAAAGATTAATTTTATAAAGTTTTGGTGATGATGTAGCATGGTATTGCAGTAGTATCTGAACATCATTAAGAATAGCCATTTTAGATCAGTAAATATTTATATTTGGAGTTCAGTGTCCGATAGTGGCAATAGCAGTTGCTTAGGAAAAGAGTAGAAGACACCAGGATGTGATGTGCTCTTCCCCCTTTTGTAGACTCCCAGCTTTTGTAGTTAGTGATTTAGGAGGTTCTTGAACCAACATTTGCCTTAAAATCATGTGTTAAATAGCTGTAAATAGATCTTTCCTTTGTTAATTACTCATTCTTCAAGGGTCATTCTTCAAGATCCTCTGGAGAGTACCAAATGAGTTTGTTTTTTTTAAATCCAAGCAGGCTGTATCAATGAGTTCCCTATTATCCACGCAATCATGTATTCCTTAAAATAACCTTAACTGATGTGTCAATCATAACTTTCCTCTACAGAAGCTGTGTCATCCCTTTCCGTGCATTCATCCCTATATATACAAATTCTCTTCCTTTTTGCCATTTTAATCAGTTCTCTAAAGTAATGAAGCATATCGGCCTGTGGCTTTCTCTTCACCTTGAAATAAATTACTCCTCACTTTCATCCCAAGTCCTGGATACCTGGTCATCAGTGTTCTGTGAGGATCTGTTTTCCTCAAGATTCCCCTCTCCCTAAGACTGAATCAGATACAGTTGTGGAATCAATATGTCCTAGATTCCACCTCAGTTGACAGTATGAACAAGAATATGTTGGGCTCATCTTCATTATTCATAATGTAGTCGTTGATCACTATTCCAGGATGGCACTATGCATTTTGATAGCATCACACATTTTCACACGCTTGTAGCCTTTATACCATGTTGTAAAAACATCACCCTGGAGGTTTACAATAAACATGACAAAGCACATTACCTCAGACATTTTGAGCAGTAAGAACAGAAAAAAAATACATCTTAGAACAATGGAGAAGGGCCCAGAGCACTTTGTCCAAGTGCTACCCAACCTGAATGTTGCCCATTCACGCTAGAGGAGCCTTAGGTAGTGTCACTCTGCATTCATGGCCTGATGCCCTGGGATCATTCCCTGGGACAATTGGTTTTAGCATTAAAGGCCTGCTGTAATATCTAGAATACAGTGTCTCTCACTCTCATATTCCTCAGTGATACTTTTTCTAAAATATGCATGGCATCTTATGTGCCATTTTCCATGCCTTTGCTGTCATTTGCAATTTAATGATGGTGAAAATTAGTATTTCCTGACTCTTAATCCCATTTTACTAGTGCTATGAAAGAACAAAGTGATAAACATTCAGTGTTTTGCAGAACTTGTAAGCAATATTAGTGAAGAATACATCAACTAGTGCTAATTAAAAGCAAAGTGAGGATGAGAAGACAGATGATAGTTATTATGGAAAAGGGTTTCATTTTGGGTTTTTTTTTGGGGGGAGAAGATGCAGTTAATTCATGATAGACATCTACATGGTAATTTTTAATTGCCAGTTCAGTTACAATAGAAATTAGCCTTCAAGAGGCATTTAAAAATAAAGTATACTGTTGACGATTAACCTACCACAGATGCATGCATTAACACAACAGGTTTTCAATCATATCTTTACAACAAAGCAGTTATTTGATTTATGCAGCCATCCAGTGGCTGAATAGGTTAGATTTATTTTCAGTCAATGTACTTGATCAATTGATACTCATATGTAAGGCTACAGAGGAAAACCTCTGCCTGGCCTAAATGTGGCAGCACAGGGATAGACAATCACACCTCAGTAGTACAAGTACCAATGAAAATAATAATGTGTTGGAGAAAAAAACAGAACAGACAAGACAAGAAGCAGAGGTGCTCATAAGCAGAGATTAAAATGGGGGGGAAAACCCCCCACCTCAGGCCCGGTGATTGTTTTCTTGAAAAATCACTTCAAATTAGAAAGTAACAAGTATAATTGTTTCTTTTTTATTAATGAAGGATGTTGACACTGCCTTAGATATTATTACTGTTTTCTCACTAGTTATTATTACAAAGGTTTTAAATTTGTGCTTAATGCTCAGAGGAAGGACTCAGGAAAGTAATGTTTGTGAGTAATATGATCCTAATAAGGATGTTAAATGCCCCAGATGATAGATGGTTTGTAATCTGATACAGTTGAGTTCAAATTTAAAGAATAGTGGTAAAATTGATACTGCTTAACACAGAAAAAATGCCTTCAGAAGAATGTTGTGGTTGTAGCCGAATAGATGGAAAAAATTATTCAATTAGCATGGCAAACAAAGTGCAGTCATAAAAACATGCTGAAAAGTGATTAGCAGAGTATTTGTTTACTGATAGTGGATAGAATTATTTTTTAATTGGATTTAACTGAAGGAAAAAAAAAAAGTAACTGCAAAAAGCAGCCAAGTTTTGGAGTGCCTAAGTCTTTCTTGCCTTCTAAAACAGGGAACAGAAGATAACAGAGATAAAGCTTAACGATAGAACAGGGTAAGCAGGAAGTCAGGAATAGGAGGAATACTAATGATAAAAATATTGTCTGGTCTGAGTCTTTGATAATCCATGCATTGTAGATTATAGTTTTCATCTTTTTCTGAAGGACTGAGAACAGAAATTAAGTGGTTTGCTTTCTTGGAAACAAAAGCTTTCCACAGAAACCAGGTATTTCTGTCCTTTAGTGTTTGCTTCTGTGGTTTGATTTTGTACATGGCGGTTCAGCAATTTGCCTGTGGCATTTCTGTGAGGTCATTCAGAGCAGTCCAAGAAGCACAGTGCATTCCGTAATGTGTAGGGTCAGGCCCAACGGTAATGTTAGGAGGGGAATTTGTTACAGTGATTGTGGAGGTTAATGGCACGTTTTTCATTGTTTTGTTGTGTAACTCCATTTGGTAACAATCATTTGAAAAGGACTTTGAAACTGACTTTACATCTGGCACTCTCAAAATGCTTACTGAAACATGAAAAATATTTGAATCTAAGACAGGAAGAAGATACCAAATCACGTGTTTAACAGTAGAGATGGAGACTTCTCTGTATTATGTTGTACTATTTGTTCTTGTGTGTTTCTGAAGAAATAGAAGGCCCTTCCATGGTACCCTGTTCTAGTGATTTTTTTCTGTGTTCATTTCTCAGGTTGTACTTCAAGGTGTAGTGCACAAACATGTCTCAAACTTTTCAGGCAGAATAGACACATGTAGCCATGAGTTACATGATGAAAATCTTCATTCTGTCACTTAACAGTAAAGACCTTGAAGTCTATGCTTTTTTTTAAAAGACATACTTAGTTACTTTGTGACATTTACAATAAATAGACTCAGTCCTTAGTAAAGGGAGAATCTGACTTTAAGAAACTGTCATATCCATGGAAATACCAATCAGCCAAAGGTGTAAATCAAGAGTTTAATCCTGGAATTCAATATGTTATGTATGCATCTACATAACTAGGTTGTAAGGGAACACAAGACAGAGTGATAGAATCTTATAATCAGGATAATTCCGTGTGGAAGGGAACTCAGGAGCTGCGTAGTCCAACTTACTGCTGAAAGCAGGCTCAGCTCTGAGGTGAGATAAGGTCGCTCAGGGCTTTAGCCAGGCTGGTCTTGAAAACCTCCAAAGATGGAGACTGCACAACCCTTGTGGGGAACCTTCT
Organism: Aptenodytes patagonicus; assembly: GCF_965638725.1. Lineage (NCBI taxonomy): Eukaryota > Metazoa > Chordata > Aves > Sphenisciformes > Spheniscidae > Aptenodytes > Aptenodytes patagonicus. The sequence goes on from NC_134950.1 coordinate 17,558,936, forward strand.
TCAACACCTGGCTGTCCTCGTGGGGGAAAAAGCTTTTCTTTCTTTTCGTTATTTGGAAATCTTTGTTTACAGTCAGAATCAACACACAAGAATTTATTATCTCCAAACATCTCTTTGAGGTCCAAACATCTCTTGTGGTCTCTTTCTTCTTCATGGATAGGCAGTGGTATGACCTTTCCTCTGGACAGGTTGGCTGATCTGGCCCATCCTAGCTCATGGGTTGAAGACACATGGGATCATGTTGGAGTCCTTCCTTCCCCTGGCTCATGTTGTCCCACTCGTCTTATAGGGGTATGTTCATTACCAGAGTCATGAATCATCCTGTCTTCCTCTAGACTACAATAAGCTAAAGCCTATCTGGTACATGTGATTTATTCCTATATAATAGAGTCAAGCCTAAGTGAGACAACTGTGTTAAATTACAGCATGTACTTGCATCATGCATGGAGTCAAACGTAGTCACAGAATCACCTTGGCACATTATGGTACAAATGAACACTTTACATGGCCACAAAGTGATACTGCTTTTAAAAAAATATGTCTCCACTCAGGCATTTACATAGTCACAAAGGAATTGCACCAGGAAGTGGTACAGATAAAAACTAACTTTTTTTCTTCCTGTGTTAGTCAGTAGGTGATGCAAGAGTTGAAGGGAATGGTGAGGCACATAGGAAGTGGAAGACTGGTTCTTGAAGGAGTAGGACCACTTTATTGTCAAAATAAAGCCTGAATTGTTTTCCTCTCAGGTACTGTAGATTGAATGACAGCATCTATGCAAGGATTTACTTTTTTTTTTTTACTTTATGTGCAGAGACTTCACAGAGTTAGTTGATTTCCTTTATATTTTTCTACTGTGTCCTTAGTTTATTGTATTCCTGTGATGGTAGAAAATATTTTATTCTGATTAAGATACACAATGTTAGGAAGGCAGTATTTCATTGTTGTTGTTGCAAAAAGTAGTATATCCTGGTGGTTAAATGCACTTCTCTTGAAGAAACATTTCTGAAGCTGTTCTAATTTCTTACCTTTCCGATGTTCATGAGTACTGCAAAAGTGAACATTTGTAAGCCTTATCTGAAGATAGATGTTTTCACTATTCTGATGGTACTTTTTAATATGTACGAATTTTTTGTCATCTGAAGTCAAACAGAAAACAGCAGTTTTCAAATGAGCATTTATCCATTGGATGAGCTTTTCAGATACACTCTTCTCAACAGAGATAGGATTATACTGTATTATTTCCCAAAGTCTTACCAACGTTCAGAAAAAAAAAGAAAAATAATTCTCATGAATCCTTTTAAGGTAGAAGGGTACTCAGGTTTCTCCACAATCCCTCTTGGGCAAAGATTTAGTGACTACCGTGTTTGTGCTTCCATGGCCCCCTTTAACCCTCTTTGGATGGAGCAGCCCAGAGTGCTTCCAGTATTGCTTATTTGTAACTCTGTTTTGTAGAAATCAGATAAATAATAGTCTAGACCTAGGGCATTGTACTAATGAATACTTAAAAAGCATGATCAGTAATAAAAAAACAAACAAATACAAAAAAAATCTGGAGTCTTTGACTCAGCAGTTTCTGGAAAAAATACAGATAGGAAGATAGCTTGATAATTTAACAGGGAACGCTTCCACTGTGCTTACTCCAGCAGAATACTGCACTTGTTTTGATGTGGTCATTTACTATTGTCTCAGCATGGCAGTTGCTGGAGTAGTGAGGGAGACTGATTGCTCCTGTCTTGACTGAAACATCAGTGACTGAACAGGCAAATCCCGCAAGTAAGGCTGAAACAGCCGTATTTTATACTGCATGAGTTGTATGGTGGGGGAAAGGGTATTACACATAAAGCAGAGGGTAACATAAATCTCAAAACAAGGCAAGGAAAAAAAAAACCCACAACTAACCTACAAACCAAAAAAACAACCTGAACCCAAAACATGTAATTGTTTCATTTGTCATTCCAGAGTAATTAAAACTTCACACTTCCTTGTCGTGTTCTGAGTCCCTGCCATGATCTCTGTTTACTTTATTCAGCAAAGTAAGTGACGGGCTGTGGAAGAACAGTAATTCCTGCAGAGATAATCGCAAATCACTCTTGTTTCTAGATTCTGGATGAAAATCATTAGTATGTTTTGTACATTGGGTAAACTATATGCATTATTAATTCCATCTTTTATGTCTCAGGCCATAACAGCCAAAAGTATAATATTTTGAATATATGAATGAAACCCTTTGTGTTCATGAATAAATCCTGACAAGAAAACATGTTGCTTATATGGGGTCTACAGACTACTCAGAACTTCAAATACTGCTTCTTCTTTGTCATTGTTCATCTGTTTTGCCTATGAAAATGACTTTAGGTGATTTAGGGTGCAAATTCACTTGTAAAATTGACCAGTAACTAAAACAAACTGTTAAGCAGCCTATAAACCTGCTAAAGCAATTTCTTTATATTAAGAATCGACACAATGTCAAACCAGTGTCAGAGCAATTTTTAATAATTACATGCCATCCAATATGCAGGTGACCAGTCACAACCCACAGCTTTCTGGTCATGACATAACAGTCAGTAAAAAAGAAAATAAGCCATTCATGTATGCTTACTGTATGTTTATTTCTTCTGCATACAGTAGGTCATGCAAGTGAAAAAAACACCAAAATGCAGCAATCTAGAGCTTCAAAAATGAGCGTGAAAAAATCACTTATTCTCAAAAACCCCCCACCCTGAAGTTAAAAAAGCCTATTCAAATAATTCTGTCAATTTCAATAAATATTTTTATCCCATAAACTTTTAAACTGTTTTTAAGGTTAACAGTTTTAGGTGGTTCCAAATGGAATACAATGAATTTTCATTATTTTGAAACCCTGAGGATAAATTAATCTAAGTATATTTTAAAAATTTAAACATTTGAAAGTTAAATGCAATTTCCCTGTGACCTAATTGCTGAACCACGTTAATATTCTGATACCCTATGTCAAGATAGCTATAATAACATGAGAAACGGGACAGAAAAGGGAGAAAGGATGGAAACAGATATGGAAAAGCATCTATAGGGAAAGGGATAAAATAGGCTAAAGCTTTTAAATCTTGAAAAGAAATAAGTGACAAGGGATATGAAGGATTAATAAAATCATGAGTGTTAAATGTCAGGTAAATAAGGAACGTTCATTCTTCATTTCTTACACTAAAATAAGGATGCTCAATGATTTATCAGGCAAAAGATTTAAAACAGAAGGTAGAACTTTACTGTAGCATACATAATTAAGTTGTGGAAGTCATTGGCATGTGATGTTATAGATAGAAAAATTATAAAGTGATTGAAAAATGGATCGGAAATTCATAAAATGAAAATTTATCTAAAGTTATTAAACGTAAAGGCCTGCTTGAAGGGCTCCATTCAAGAAGTCTGCAGTCTATAAAATTGCTGGAAATTGTGATGATGAATGAAGGGATGAATCTCATTCTGTATAATCACAGTTTCTGACACTCCTGGTGAATTATCTGTTACTGCTCATTGTCAGAAATAAAATATTAGTCTCAGTGTATTTCTGATCTAACACATCAGTACATACATTCTTAGATACCATCAAGGATACAGTGGGTATTATACAGGGTATTATAATTCTAGTCATGCCAGTAAGAGACTTTTGCATGATTTATATAAACCAAAGAAATGATCATAACTGAGATGTATCAGGAGTGATAGTTTTGCATCTGTAGAACATTTTGGGGGCTGAAGTTCAGAACTTTTTGGTTTATGTTATAAAAATATTCTGCCTTCATTTAAGGCTTGTGATAAGAAATCCTAAAGCTGCCAAGTCATTATTTAAGGCTTCTGCAAATACGGAATCTAATATTTGACCTGGCATTACCTAATGTTTAATCATAACCAATGTTAAGATGTGAGCAAAATTTTTAATGTAATTTTTGTCTGGTTTCATTTTCCAGCCAATTAGGAATTCTTATTAGACTTTTCTTCCCTCTACTAAAAAGCTTATTAATGAAGATATTCATATATCTTGATTAAGCAAACTCCTAGTCTTCTTTCTTGGCTAAGTAGACTTTTTGGATCTTTCTGTGTAAGATCCAGTAAGTTACTGGAGCCTTCACACCTCTCTTTCAGCCTTTTCAATACCCAAACTTGCAGCACTGGACTGGTGTATTTGAATCGGCAGAAAAACTACCTACCACATAGTACATATTCTCTCGTCCTTGAAGCATATAATACAGGTTCTGACATCCTTCACGTGGATATATTGCACTGCCGCACAACCTCCTTTCCCCATTATTTTTTATGTCAGAGGATAAACTTTTATCATCATCTCTGTTTGCTGAGCAAGAACATACTGGTCTTCATGTCCTAAGTGAAGTTAAGGGTAAGGTGAAGGACTGTTGCAATGAGACTTAATTTCTGTTTAGTAGCTGACACCATGTCTTTCAAAGACCCCAACCAACCTTGAACTGAAGCTTCCAACTTTTTAACAAAACTTTCCAATTCTGTGTAACTTACAGAATTTGAGTTTGTGTTTTTGGTTTTTTTTGGGGTGTGTGTTTTGGTGATTTGGTGATTTTTTTCCCAGAGAGTTAATTATAATAAAGGAGAATTTCCTTAAAAAGATAGAATTAAGTGCTACAGTGTTAAGTGCAATTAAAAGCAGAGTTCAGCTCCTGTGGGAGAGAAATGAGAGATGATGATGACAGCAGCAAAGGCTAACAGTCCTTAGAGTATTATTTTTTCATTTGGTTTTGAATTACAAATGAATCTGCTAGCAAGACCTTCCACAAACCTGTTAATGGATTTAAACTAGCTAGCTGAAAGTTATGTTTATACTTAAAATTTTGCTAAACATGAAACTATAGCTTTGCTAAATGTTCTGGAAATGATTTTTATTACCGTAGTCTATGCATTAGGCATTTCTAGCCATACATTGGAATGCTGCCATTCCATTTCCTTTTGGTGACTTTGGACAGAGAGTCCCCAAAGCTGTGAAGTACAGCAGCACACTGTACTATTCTGTTCTAGAAAGATTCAATACACAGAAATAAAGCTTAAATCCCCAAACTTGTGATTTCAATGATGTGTTGCTGTTTAAAAACTAATGCAACTCGAATTAAATTAAAGCCTGATCTATTTAGCATGACTATTCCTCTTACCTTTTGCGAAGCTTGTTACTGATGCATTAAAAAAGGTAAAAATGAACCTGGTGGTTGCAATTGCCTAGTTCAGTTTACACAGTGGGATCCATAGTACTTTGCAACATACCCAGTATTTCTGGTCTCTAATATTCGTTTAGCTGCATCCTGAAACATGGGACATCATAGATTTAAATTTTAGTGGCTCATAATTCATAACAGGAGTATCTAGCATGGTGTTCAGACTGAAAACCAGTTGGTGAAAACCAACTGGGTCATTCACAGAATCATAGAATCATAGAATCATTGAGGTTGGAAAAGACCTCTAAGATCATCGAGTCCAACTGTCGACCCAACACCACCACCCACTAAACCATGTCCCTAAGCGCCTCATCTACTCATCTTTTAAATACCTCCAGGGATGGGGACTCAACCACTTCCCTGGGCAGCCTGTTCCAATGTTTAACCACTCTTTCAGTAAAGACATTTTTCCTCATGTCCAATCTAAACCTCCCCTGCCGCAACTTGAGGCCATTTCCTCTCGTCCTATCGCTTGTTACTTGGGAGAAGAGACCGACACCCACCTCACTACAACCTCCTTTCAGGTAGTTGTAGAGAGCGATGAGGTCTCCCCTCAGCCTCCTTTTCTCCAGGCTAAACAACCCCAGTTCCCTCAGCCGCTCCTCATCAGACTTGTTCTCCAGACCCCTCACCAGCCTCGTTGCCCTTCTCTGGACACGCTCCAGCACCTCAATGTCCTTCTGGTAGTGAGGGGCCCAAAACTGAACACAGTATTCGAGGTGCGGCCTCACCAGTGCCGAGGACAGGGGCACAATCACTTCCCTACTCCTGCTGGCCACACTAGTTCTGATACAGGCCAGGATGCCATTGGCCTTCTTGGCCGCCTGGGCACACTGCCGGCTCATGTTCAGCCGGCTGTCAACCAGCACCCCCAGGTCCTTTTCCGACAGGCAGCTTTCCAGCCACTCTTCCCCAAGCCTGTAGCGCTGCATGGGGTTGTTGTGGCCCAAGTGCAGGACCCGGCACTTGTCCTTGTTGAACCTCATACAGTTGGCCTGGGCCCATCGATCCAGCCTGTCCAGGTCCCTCTGCAAATATTCAAGAGAATATGTGTTAAGTATTTTCCATTAAAAAAGATCTAGGAGCATACACTCTCAACTGATGTCTGCGACTAACCCTAAAAGAAATCAGAGTTAGGAGTAGGATGCCATTGGTATCTGCCAATGGGGAGAATAATATGGCAGCCGCTAAAAAATTGGTATTTTTTATGGTATTGCATCAAATAGACAAAAAAAGGAGGTAGAGGTACTGTATCAAATATCTGGTATATGCATTTATTTACATTAAGTCAAAATAAAAAAGATGGATTTCTTACTATGTATCCATTGGTATTATGTTTTCATATATATCTGGTATTTGGAAAAAAAGAAAATAAAAGGGTAGTGCTGCCATTATTGAATGTTAAATTAGAAGAGCAAGGCATTCTTTTTATTCTGAAAAATAATCAGAAACACATAAAGGACTTTATTTGATGAAAAGCAGGATTTAATTTATCTGGAAATTAATTGGAAAAGCAGAATGGTAGGATATGGGCCAACTAAGTTTTTAGAAACAAGCTAGGTCAGTTTTTCATTGCAGAATTTATTAGGACAGTAGTTACTTTAGCTTCAGTTATGAGAAAGAGAAAGAATCTGTCTAAGAATATGAAGGATTAAGGCAATTTGAGTGAAATATTATTACTGATGAGTAAATAGACATCAGTACTAAGTACAAGGACAACAGACATTAAAAAAACCCACAAACAAACTTCAAAAAAGAAGGGTTAAGATAATCTGCAGGAGATCTGGCAGTAAGTGGAAGTGAATATATTAAGTACATAATAACAGACTGTCCTAATATAAAAGAAAGATATAAAATGTAATGAGACCATTAAAGCTCTGGTGCAGTCATAAGGATGTACAGATCAGAAAGAAATTTTACAAAAGGTGAGAACTGAACCACATGACTAATGAATAAAAGCATAAAATAATAGGAAGCTGTGAGGATACAATAAGAAAGGCTATCACGGTTGCTGAATTACAACTACCAAAGGATATAAAAGACAATGATGGAGGGAGTTTATAAATACATTAGAAGTAAAAAGAAAACAAGGAAAAACAGGTCCTCAGTGCAAAGCAAGTAACAGAGGAAAAAGGACAGGGACACCTGAGAAGTTGTAAGAAAGCCGGTTAGCTCTGAACCCTGGAAAGAAATAATAGAGTAAGTGATGAAGAATTGCTAAATGCAAAATCTAATTCTATTTACTAACCTTTTTTTTTATTACAAACTAGTGGAAAAAAGAGTCAGTGTTGTCTCTAAATATGTAGTGTACTTAGTTGGGAAAATGCATACAAACAATAGTTACTGGTTAGTCTCTGTAAGTCATTTTGTGTTGCATCTAAGATGGCTTAGTTCTAGGCCTGGTAACGTTAAATATTTTGCTATATCTTGGATAGTGGAATAAGAATGATGCATAAATATCATTAATGACACTGAACTGTGGGGGGTTGCAGGCTCTTTAGAGGATAGAAGTATACTTCAAAATGATGCTGATAAAGTGAATATGCATATATCATCAACGTGAAATTTACTTCAGGCAAGTACAAAATGCTGTAGACTAAATGAGGAAGACAAAGGTATAAATATAAAATAAGGAGTAAATACCCGGACAGAGGAATAATACCTAGTAAGTACATCAGGAAAACACAAAAAGTAGTTATAACAAACATTAGTGAACAGTGTGTCCTTGTGTGCACTATTCACATAATTGTGTGTGTGCATGTGCATGCGCATGCTTTTGTGTGTGCAAAAGTAAATTCTTATAGAATTTGGCCTGCATTTATGCAGGCACACAACCTTCATAAGTTGCAGATAGGGTTAATGAGGATGCTGAAAAGTGTCGAATTCTTAAATAGCTGAAAAAAATTGTAAACTGAAGTTCATTTGCAAATGAAAATTATATTTGATATTTATACAGCCTTTAAAACTGCATTAACAGTTACACAAATCTTTTCATGTTTCCTAAGCAGGTATCTCCCAGTATATCTTGCTTAAAAAAAAAGAAATTTGAAAAAATCTTATATCATTAGCTGGTGGTGTAGCTCAGTAAGTCTAACATTTGTTCTCTGTGTCATGCTAGAATGGGTAGTAAAGGTTAGGACTAAAGTACACTAACACAGCTGTGGAGCCTAAGTTTTCTTTCACCTGCCCATGCTTATGTGTAGTCTGCTCTGGTTATCTTCCTAGTCATTACATTCTTTTAAGTGCAATACTTTAAAGGTCAGTCTTATTTTATAACAAGTGAATTAGTGATCTATTGTCTTTTATCAGTTATGAGATCTGAATATTTGCAAACTTTCCAACTCAGATATCTCAGAATAGCGAAGGCTCTCAGAGTGCTTAGATAATATTATCATCATTACCACTAATATCCGTAAAGAAGTTAATAGATACTAAACTCTGATACAAGATATTTTAAAGATAATATAGTTGGCTTTTTACTGCAAAATTTATATTATATCGCTTTCCAGCCAAATGTCATGCACAAAGATAAAATTCTTTTGGTGAAATGGAACTGGCAGTAATAATTGATTTATATAGTAAAGTAAATAAAAATTGTTATTCTAAGGAATGTTTACTTACAATCTGCTCTAGTCTGGAAAATCTACATAATGAGCTGGCCTCTTAAATGAAGCACCAGATTTTCCCAGAGTATAAGATATTTCATTCTAACAACACAGAATATGGGTAAATTTTCTAAAATTTGTTTTTGCTCTCTAGCAAAGCTTTTATACGTATTAGTCAATATATTAAACACTTACATGAATTTATTATAAATGTATATTTTAATAAACATTTTCTTTGTGTCCTATATAGAAGCCAGCATTCTTTAGCAGACCTACTTTGCTCACATTTTTTTGTGGAGGGGGGGAGGCAAAGAGGTGAGAATTAAGAAAAAATGATATTTGCTTATACCACAATGAAAATGTTACATTTACGTTTTAAGGCACAAACATTCATTTTAAATATGTATGTTTTTAATAGCTGTAAATTGAAGACTTCTGAATCCAGGGAGTTTTATAAATAACACAGATTGACCTAGTAAAATAAATTTGAAATATTTCCAATTACTAATCATCTTTTTTTATTTCAAATAGTATTAATTATCCATAACTAAAAATATACTACGAGATTTTATAGTACTCAGGAGAATATTATACATTCTTCTTAGTTCATAATTTCTTGTTGTATTGGTTTTTTAGACAGTTATTGCTCTTTAAATCTGCAGTATGGCCTCTGTTAACAGGATGTTGTGGTTTAACTTGGCAGGCAGCTAAACACCACACAGCCGTTCGCTCACTGCTCCCCCCCCCCCAAAAAAAAAGTAAAATTTGTGGGTTGAGATAAAGATGGTTTAATAGGAGAGAAAAGGAAAGGAAAATAATAATAATAATAATAATGATTAAAGAATATACAAAATAATTGATGCACAATGCAATTGCTCACCACCTGCTGACCGATGCCCAGACAGTTCCCGAGCAGCAGTCACCGCCCCCCGGCTAACTCCCCCCAGTTTATATACTGAGCATGACGTCATATGGTATGGAATACCCCTTTGGCTAGTTTGGGTCAGCTGTCCTGGCTGTGCCCCCTCCCAACTTCTCGCTGGCAGGGCATGAGAAGCTGAAAAGTCCTTGACTAGTGTAAGCACTGCTTAGCAACAACTAAAACATGGGTGTGTTATCAACATTATTCTCAACCTAAATCCAAACCACAGCGCTATACCTGTTTCTAGGAAGAAAATTAACTCTATCCCATCCGAAACCAGGACACAGGGAGTGTGATGTCTTCTGTTGGACAAATTAAACTACAAATGTTCAACTCAGAGGCATGGTTCCAAAGCATGGAGAGGTTAAAATGCTGTGTCATGGATCACTATTTTACAGTCTGATTTACTGGAAACAGCAGGTGGCTAGCAGTCAGACCCATGCAATGGTGTCCCTGAAGTGTATGCTCATCTCTGAGAGCAGCACTTAGTTTTTGAAAGAAAATAATTATAAAAATTGTGATTTTACACAGACCTGTGTATGAAGAATTAACATCAATAAAATAATTTTTACATGTATACATACTTCAAATTAAGAAACAAAAATCCCTCTTGTCACATTTCTCATAAGATTTGCCACAAATGTTGCATTTTTAAATTGTTTTTATAATATTTATTTTTCTAAAAAAAATATAAAACACTAAAAAAATGTATGTCTGTTATTCTGGTTATCTAGCATATATAAAGTAAAAAATCAATAGTATATCAATAGTATATTTTGATTTAGTATACTTTTTAACGTGGTATCTTGAAAGTCAGTAGAGTTTGACCCAGACTCTTGCTTTACACACACATCACTTCATGTTTATCTACACGGTTTGGCTCAGTGACATACCAACCAGGGTCTAGAACTGGAAGCAGTACAGCTGCATCAACGGGAATCCTTGATCAGGGCAATTATTCTTGCTTCTATGTGCATGAATATCTCTGTATGTTGTTTCACTTTGAAACACAGGAGCGTGTTAACTCCAGCCAGTTATGTGGCACAAAGCAGTGTGCTCTGTGGTGCTCTGTGGTGCAAGCCTCTTTCATTCAGTATCTGATATCCACATTGTGTGTTTTTCGGTGGTTCAGAGTGTACAAGCAGAGGTTGTACGCCACCTGGATGCTCACAAGTCTATGGGGCCGGATGGGATCCACCCGAGAGTGCTGAGGGAGCTGGCAGAGGAGCTCGCCAAGCTGCTTTCCATCATTTATCAGTGGTCCTGGTTAATGGGGGAGGTCCCGGGCGACTGGAGGCTTGCCAATGTGACGCCCATCTACAAGAAGGGCCGGAAGGAGGATGCGGGGAACTACAGGCCTGTCAGCCTGACCTCGGTGCTGGGGAAGATTATGGAGCGTTTCATCTTGAGGGTGCTCACAAGGCATGAGCGGGACAACCAGGGGATCTGGCCTAGCCAGCATGGATTCATGAAAGGCAGGTCCTGCCTGACCATCTATGACCAGGTGACCCGCCTAGTGGATGAGGGAAAGGCGGTGGATGTGGTCTACCTGGACTTCAGTAAGGCCTTTGACACCGTCTCCCACAGCCTTCTCCTCGAGAAGCTGGCGGCTCACGGCTTAGACAGGTGGACTCTGCGCTGGGTCAAAAACTGGCTGGACGGCCGGGCCCAGAGAGTTGTGGTGAATGGAGTCAAATCCAGTTGGCGGCCGGTCACGAGCGGTGTTGCCCACGGCTCAGTTTTGGGGCCGGTCTTGTTTAATATCTTTATCCATGATCTGGATGAGGGGATCGAGTGCACCCTCAGTAAGTTTGCAGACGACACCAAGTTGGGCGGGAGTGCTGATCTGCTCGAGGGTAGGAAGGCTCTGCAGAGGGACCTGGACAGGCTGGACTGATGGGCCGAGGCCAATTGTATGAGGTTCAACAAGGCCAAGTGCCGGGTCCTGCACTTGGGCCACAACAACCCCATGCAGCGCTACAGGCTTGGGGAAGAGTGGCTGGAAAGCTGCCTGTTGGAAAAGGACCTGGGGATGTTGGTCGACAGCCGGCTGAACATGAGCCGGCAGTGTGCCCAGGCGGCCAAGAAGGCCAATGGCATCCTGGCCTGTATCAGAACTAGTGTGGCCAGCAGGAGTAGGGAAGTGATCGTGCCCCTGTCCTCGGCACTGGTGAGGCCGCACCTCGAATACTGTGTTCAGTTTTGGGCCCCTCACTACCAGAAGGACATTGAGGTGCTGGAGCGTGTCCAGAGAAGGGCAACGAGGCTGGTGATGGGTCTGGAGAACAAGTCTTGTGAGGCGCAGCTGAGGGAACTGGGGTTGTTTAGCCTGGAGAAAAGGAGGCTGAGGGGAGACCTCATCGCTCTCTACAACTCCCTGAAAGGAGGTTGTAGCGAGGTGGGTGTTGGTCTCTTCTCCCAAGTAACAAGCGATAGGACAAGAGGAAATGGCCTCCAGTTGCGGCAGGGGAGGTTTAGATTGGACGTGAGGAAAAATGTCTTTACTGAAAGAGTGGTGAAACATTGGAAGAGGCTGCCCAGGGAAGTGGTTGAGTCCCCATCCCTGGAGGTATTTAAAAGACGTGTAGATGAGGCGCTTAGGGACATGGTTTAGTGGGCATGGTGGTGTTGGGTTGACGGTTGGACTCGATGATCTTAGAGGTCTTTTCTAACCTCAATGATTCTATGATTCTATGATTCTATGATGTTCAGAACTCAGATTTAATGAGGTGCCTGGCGCTAACTTGAATATCTCAGAGGTATTGCTCTTGATTGTCTAGATATGCCAGTTATCTACAGAATCTCCACAGAACTGAAGAGGTCATTGGTTCTCAGTAAGGAACAGAAGAAGTAATTTCAGAGACTTTTAAGAACTGGTCTCTGGGGTCAGTAATAAAGGCAAGGTTTTGGATGAGAAAAGCAACTCCTGTAATTTTTTAAGATTCAATATGCATTTCATAGATACAGGGTTTAGTGCCAGAAAGAACTAGTAGACAACCTAGTGCTCCCTCCTGTAAATGGCAGACTTCTGTATTTCATTTGTTTTTCTGTGCTAATTTCAAAAAAATAGCCAGTTGTCTACAGTCTTCACTTAAAAGTGCTAAGTGATAAAAAACCCAACTATTTTTTCTTTTTATAATTTGTTCTAATAATTAGTCATCATTGTTTGCAAAAATAGGAAAAAAAAATTACACTTTGAATGTGTTTATCATTGACTTCAGCTGCTGGCTTTTTTCATGTCTTTTCCAGGTTAGAGAAGGAGATCTTCAGTGGTTTTTACATTCCTTTTCTTTTAAATTTGATACATTAAGAAAAGTTGGTACATCAATTTTTGAGTGAGGCATTTTTTGAAGACATAAAACATTCCTTTTAGTTTCTCAGTAATTTCTTATATTGTAAAAAAAAAAGGTCAACAAAGTAAGGCTGAATGCAATATTCCAGTAATTACTGCATGCCTACCATAACCAGAACTGAACTTGTATCTGTATTTCCACATCTTCCTTGGTTAAGCATCTAAGGTTTGCTTTAGCTTTTTATGCTGCAGCATTTAGCTATATTAAAGGAAGAAGAAAAATGTTTAGCTAAGAAAGTCACTTAGGTCACCCAGTATGATGGCCAAATTCTTTCCATTACTTATTGTCAGTCCATGAGTATGGTGGGTTTATCTTGGCTGGATGCCAGGTGCTTACCAAGCCACTCTATCACTCCCCCTCCTCAACTGGATGGGGGAGAGAAAATATAATGAAAGGCTTGTGAGTCGAGATAAGGACAGGGAGAGATCACTCACCAGTTACCGTCACGGGCAAAACAGACCTGGCTTGGGGAAAATTAGTTTAATTTATTACCAACCAATTCAGGGTAGGATAATGAGAAATAAAACCAAATCTTAAAACACCTTCCCCCCACCCCTCCCTTCTTCCCGGGCTCAACTTTGCTCTACCTCCTCCCCCCAAGTGGCGCAGGAAGATGGGGAGTAGGGGTTGTAGTCAGTTCATCACACGTTGTCTCTGCTGCTTCTTCCTCCTCACACTCTTCCCCTGCTCCAGCGTGGGGTCCCTCCCACGGGAGACAATCCTCCATGAACTTCTCCAACATGAGTCCTTCCCACGGACTACAGTTCTTTGTGAACTGCTCCAGCGTGGGTCCCTTCCACAGGGTGCAATCTTTCAGGAACAGACTGCTCCAGCGTGGGTCCCCCACGGGGTCACAGGTCCTGCCATCAAACCTGCTCCAGCGTAGGCTCCTCTCTTCATGGGTCCACAGGTCCTGCCAGGAGCCTGCTCCAGTGTGGGCTTCCCACAGGGTCACAGCCTCCTTTGGGTGCATCCACCTGCTCCGGCGTGGGGTCCTCCACAGGCTGCAGGTGGATATCTGCTCCACCATTCACCTCCATGAGCTGCAGGGGGACAGCCTGCCTCACCATGGTCTTCACCGCAGGTTGCAGGGGAATCTCTGCTCTGGTGCCTGGAGCACCTCCTCCCCCTCTTTCTTCACTGACCTTGGTGTCTGCAGAGTTGTTTCTCTCACATATTCTCACTCCTCTCTTTGGCTGCAGTTGCGCAGGGTTTTTTTCCCCCTTCTTAAATATGTTATCACAGAGGCACTACCATGTTCACTGATTGGCTCAGCCTTGGCCAGTGGCAGGTCCATCTTGGAGCTGGCTGGCATTGGCTTTATCGGGCGTAGGGGAAGCTTCTAGCAGCTTCTCACAGAAGCCGCCCTTGTAGCCTCCCCACTACTAAAACCTTGCCACGCAAACCCAATACAATGAGTCAACTGCACATCAAATCAACTGTGGGTTTATATTTACTTCCAAAATATACAGTACCATGTTTTTTTGTGCTGGTAAAACTCCACCTGAAATCTGTTCTAACCAACATGGTGAACTCTGTCCTTATAGATATTCTTTCTTTTGCTAGGGCCTAACTGGCACAATGTTACTTATATTTTGAAATTTCTGTGATATTCCATCATTACAGAAAATATGAGAGAAACAGAGGTTTAGTCAGCAAGCCCTTTTAGGACCTTCAATTCCAAATCTCTATCTGCTGATCTGCTTGTCTGCTTGTCCACTGTAGATGTTGTTAAACATGTTCCTTCAAGTAGAAAGTACTTCATCATATGCGTGTCATAAACAAATCATTCTGCTTCTTTCTAAATAAGAGGGATACATGTATTGAATTAATACATAATATTACATCATTAGTTATTTTCACTTTTGTATCTGGTATTCCTCTGTTTCATGTCTTATATTATTTTATTCCTAATGTAGATTTACACCCCTTCCCAAAAAAAAAAGAAAAAAAAAAAAAAGAAAAAAAAAAAAGAATTCTTACAGGAGGAGTATAGACTTGCTGTTGAATCTTTCAGGGACAGTGATAGACTTGCTGTCGAATCTTGCAGGGACAGTGTTAGGAAGGCCAAGGCCCAACTGGAGTTGAATCTGTCCTGAGACATGAAGGGCTGCAAGAAGGTATTCTACAAGTACATAATCAGCAAAAGTAAGACTAGGGAAAACATAAGCACGCTGCTGAATGAGGCAGGGGACCTGGTGACAAATAACATGGAAAAGGATGAGGTACTCAATGCCTTCTTCACCTCAGTTCTTGCCATTAAGATCAACTTTCAGGAATCCCAGCCCCCTGTGATCAGTGAGAAAGTGCAGCAAGGAGGACTTACCCTCAGTGGAGGAGGACCAGGTTAGGGAGTACTTAAACAAACTGGACACACATAAATCCATGGGGCCTGATGGCTTGCACCCACAGGAGCTAAGGGAGCTGGCTGATATCATTGTGCGGCCACTCTCTATTATCTTTGAAAGGTCATGGTGACCTTTCCGGTACCTGAAGTCTAGAAGTGAGCAACTGTCACTCCTATCTTCAAGAAGGGCAAGAAGGAAGATCCAGGGAACTACAGGCCAGTTAGTGTCAACTCAGTCCCTCCCAGGGAAGGTGATGGAGAAAATACTCCTGGAAAACATTTCCAGACACATAAAGAAGGGGAATGGAAGAAGTCATCACGGATTTACAAAGTGGAAATCATTGCCTTCTACAATGAAGTGACTGGGAGAACAGTTCATATTGTTTAGCTCAACTCTAGTAAAGCTTTTGACACCATCTCCCATAACATCCTCATAGAGAAGCTGACAATGTATGGGTTAGATAAGTGGAAAGTGAAGTGGATTAAACACTGGCTGAACAGCTTGGTCCAGAGGGTTGTAATCAGTGGCACAAAGACCAGGTGGAAGCAAGTCACTAGTGGTGTACTGCAGGGGTTGATACTAGGACCAGTGCTGGTTTACATATTCATTAATGACCTGGATGCTGGGACAGAGTGCACCCTCAGCAAGTTCACAGATGATACGAAAATGGAAGGAGTGTCTGATACACCAGATGGTTGTGCTGACAATCATAGGGTCTTCGACAGGCTGGAAAAATGAGCTGAGAGGAATCTCATTAAATTGACCAAGGGGAAATGTGAAGTCCCGCATCTGGGAGGAATAACCCCAGGCCACAGTACACTCTAGGAAGCTGCTTTGCCAAGAAGGATCTGGTGAACAACAAGCTGGCCATAAGCCAGCAATGCACCCTTGCAGCAAATAAGGCCAACAGTCACTTAGGCTACATTAGGCAGAGCATTGCCAGCAGGTCCAAGGAGGTGATCCTTCCCTCTGTTCAGTACTGGTGAGGCTGCATCTGCAGTAATGTGTCCAGTTCTGGGCTTCCATGTACAAGAGAGAGATGGACTTACTGAAGTGTTAGTTGACAGCTGGCTGAATATGATCCTGCAGTGTGCCCAGATGGCCAAGAAGGCCAGTAGCATCCTGGCTTGTATCAGAAACAGCGTGGCCAGCAGGAGTAGGGAAGTGATTGTGCCCCTGTAGTCGGCACCAGTGAGGTCACACCTCGAATACTGTGTTCAGTCTTGGGCCCCTCACTACAAGAAGGACGTTGAGGTGCTGGAGCGTGTCCAAAGAAGAGCAATGAAGCTGGTGAAGGGTCTAGAGAGCAAGTCTTGTGAGGAGCGGCTGAGGGAACTGGGCTTGTTTAGCCTGGAGAAAAGGAGGCTGAGGGGAGACCTCATCGCTCTCTACAACTCCCTGAAAGGAGGTTGTAGCGAGGTGGGCGTCGGTCTCTTCTCCCAGGTAACAAGTGATAGGACGAGAGGAAATGGCCTCAAGTTGCGGCAGGGGAGGTTTAGATTGGATATTAGGAAAAATGTCTTCACTGAAAGGGTTGTCAAGCATTGGAAGAGGCTGCCCAGGGAAGTGGTTGAGTCCCCATCCCTGGAGGTATTTAAAAGACGTGTAGATGTGGTGCTTAGGGACATGGTTTAGTGGTGGACTTGGCAGTGTTAGGTTAATGGTTGGACTCGATGATCTTAGAGGTCTTTTCCAACCTAAACGATTCTATGATTCTATGGTTCTATAAGTGAGTCTAGCACAGGGCCACAAAGATTAAGGGGCTGGAGCATCTTTCATATGGGGAGAGGCTGAGAGAGCTGGGACTGTTCAGTCTTGAGAGGAGAAGGCTCAGGGGGAGCCTATATCTATGTGTATGAATTCCTGATGATGGGGGAATGAAGATGAGCAAGCTAGTCTCTTCAGTGAACACAAATTGAAATACATTGAATTCCATCTGCACAGAAGAAGATACTTCTTTTCCTGTGAAGGTGGTCAAAAACTGGAACAGGTTGCCTGGAGAGGTTGTGAAGTTTCCATCAGTGGAGATATTAAAACCCAGCTGGACAGATTCCTGGGTAACCTGCTTGGACAGGTGGCTTGGACAAGATGATCTCAAGATGTCCCTTCCTACCACAGTGATTCTGTGATTCTGTGTGATTCTTTGTCTTACTGTCCTTCTTTCTTCTGTAGCTGTTTGTTCCTCTAATGTTTTTATATCCTGTTGATATTCTGTATTTGAGCCTTTATTGTTTGTATCAGTATCTCCTTTTTATTTACCTAATTTTTTAAAATGTTTTCTGCTTTCTCTTTGTCACTGAACTAGAATAGGCTTTTAGCTGCAGTTGCTTTCTTTTATGCAGCCAGGTATATTAGCTGGAGAACAGGGATTACTTATTGATTACTTATTGAATACTTTTCTGCAGTTTTCTTAGAACATGCTTAGTGATATGGGTTTCATAAGTAGAAGTGGTGGGTTAACCTTGGCTGGCTGTCAGATGCCCACCAAGCTGTTCTCTCACTCCCCCCTCCTCAACAGGACAGGGGGAGAAAATAAGATTAAAAAGCTTGTGGGTCAAGAAAAGGTCTGGGAGATCACCTACCAGTTACTTTCACAGGCAAACCAGACTCAACTTGGGGAAGATTAATTTATAGCCAATTAAAAATAGAATAGGATGGTGACAAACAAAGAAAAATAAAACACCTTCCCCCCACCCACCCTCTTCCCAGGCTCAACATCTTTCCTTCATTCCCAACTCCTCTACCTCCCCCCATGGCCCTGAACAGTGCAGGGAGATGGGGAATGTGGGGTTGTGGTCAGTCCATAACAGTTCCTCTCTGCCTCTCCTTCCTCCTCACACTTTTCCCCTGCTCCAGAGTGGGTCCTTCTTACAAGCTACAGTCTTTCCAGAACTGCTCCAGTGTGGGTCCTGTCCACAGGCTGCAGGTTAAACATGCTCCAGCGTGGGTCCTCCATGGGCCACAGTTCCTGTTAGGAGAGCCTGCTTTGGTGTGCTCCTCTCCATGGGCTGCGGGGGAATAGCTCTTCCTCCCCCTCCTCCTTCTGTGACCTTGGTATTCACAGGATTGTTTCTCGCATTTTTTTTTCCTCACTCCTTACTGCCTGTGCAGCATTTTGCCCTTTCTTAAATATGTTTTCACAGAGGTGACACCAACTTGGCTGATGGGCTCAGCTGTATCCTGCAGTGGGTTCACTGTGGAGCTGACTCAAACTAACTGTGTCTGGCACAGGGCAGCCCCTGATCTCTTCTTGCAGAGGCCACTCCTGCAGCCCTCTGTGGCAAAGAAATAAAATTTTCTAAGATTTTTTTCTTAGGAGCTGCCAATCTACAAAACAAGAAAAAAAAAAATGCCCCCCCCAAAACAAAACAAAACAAAACACAATTTAGGTTACTAAATCTCACCTAGTCATACAAACACAAACAGATGATGTGTTCTTAACTTTTAGCTTTGGAGTTTTTTTAATTATGAACCATCAAACTGGGAATTAGAGTCTAAAATCTTGTAAATTGTCAAAATAATTCCTTTCAAAATGAGGCATTTTGCATGAGTGCTGATACTAGTTGTCCAATCCCCTTCTCCCTTTTTAACTCTCATCTAATAGGACTAAATATGAGCTGTCCTGTCCCTTACTACTCATAGATAATTTCAAAGATTTGGTCCTTGGTTTTAAGGACTTTCTGTCGGTTATATCTCTATGGAGTAACAATGATGGAGGTGTATGATATCCACATCTTAATTTTATCATAACATCTTAAAAATCCTCCATACAAAAGGTACAAGAAAGGTTTCCCTAATTGCAGTTGGAGAACATCTGAATATGAATGTTACAAACAGGGTAAGAGAAGTATGATCAAGTACACAGAACACCAGCAAATTCATAGTGTTGTTTAAATGAGGTAATCTATCGTAGAAAAATAGGGCAGTTTTAATGATTAGAGATCATTAAATTTAATCCCAATTTAACTGGGAGATTTGAACTCCATTTCTGTCTGGGAGTAGCAGGAGCAAGGAGGGGACAACTGCGAGCCAAGGGTGACCCCACACAGGCCATGCACTCACTGATGATGTCCTGCAGGGGTTCAGTCCTGCAGGGGCTGAACACAGGGGTCAGAGCCGGGGACATAGATAACAGAGTCAGTTGACAGCCCCCAACATGGTAAGTGATGAACCAGGTCCAGGGTCCCTCCAGGAGCCCAGTCAAAAGGAGACAGCCAAGGACAGAGCTGGGGCTGGCTTAGGCTGAGCTGGAATGCGGTTCCTGGGCCCAAGGGCAGAGGGTCATCAGGGTTCCCAGGCAGGGCTAGTCAGGGCTAGGAGGGTGCCCTTAGGGTTCTGGTAGTTTCCAGTTTTGTCTTAGATTTTTGTGGTGGAGAACAACATATTGTCTCTTTATGCTTTGGATTTTTTTTTTTTTTAGATGAAGTAAAGGATGATACAGTTTCTTGATATTTGTCAAGCACTCTGAGATTAATGTTCTATAAAATTATCAAGTAAGAAATTTATTAGCTTACAGATATATTGCAGAAGAGGGGAAGGTCACTACAGATAAATGTAAGCAATTTTAAAATGTAAATGTCTTATGTGATAAATTCAGTAGAATGAGAAGGAGACAAGATGTTTGAAATATAGAAGAAAGTTGTTGCACAAAATATAACTGAGCAAAACATTAATTCACAAAAAAATCAGGTGGAAACTAACTGAGGTGAATGGTTTGTGAGTAATCTGCATGGATTCCTTGACAGCAGTTATATTTAAATTATGCAATAAAAGTAGCCTTTTCTGACAGATTTCAGTATCTACCTTGATACATTTTCAGAGGCAGAAAATAGGAAATAAGAAGGAGTGAACTCTCAGAAAAACTTTGTATTGATGAGTTCTTTAGAGGCGTTTCAGGACTTGCACTGTCTTTTTATCACCTTTAAAAAAGATGAAATAACATAACTGACTCAGGCCTAACATGACAGCATTTTTAATTTTTATTCTAATATTAAGGAACAGCTCTTTTAAGATGCATTTGCATTTGGATTTAATATCTAAGAGTAACTAGAGATGCAGATACTTAGGATAACTTTCCAGATTCTAAAAGTACTTTTTCTAATAAGACCCTTGGGGTCCCTAATTTTGCTGCAGAGTGGGAGTAGTTTGACTTGTATTTTAAACTTTATCTCCAGCCAGAGTTGCATGACAATTTCCCTTTATGCTGTACAGAAAATATAATTAGAGTCTTTTACCAGTTTGAATATTGCATACCTATATGTGCTTTTCATTTTAACTACTATAGTTACGTGAAGTACTAAGGATTAGGAAGAGAATTTAAATGAGAATTAGCTGCAGGGAGAAGTACTGTTTCCTTCCTATTTCCTATGCCTTCAAGTTTCTTTGGTGTGAACTTGGCAATACTGATACCAACTGGTAGCCCAGTAAATAGGACTTTTCCCTTATTACTGGGAAGTGGCCACAGGCTTCATATTGATCTGACAGCAGGATTGCCTTAGGACTCTTCTGAGGTGTCTTGACGTGAGCTGGTTTTAGCTTGTTTGAGCTCTGACAATTGCCTACTGGTCAAGTGACTATATTAATCTATCACCTACAGTAAAGGTCTGACAACCCTAGGCAGTTGCTGTGTAACACACATTGGCCGTCTATGTTAATTGGGGCTGGGGAAGGCTGGGAACCAATGAGAAAAAAACAGGCTCTGTTAAGAAAATATCAAATAGCCCAGAGATGATTCAAGGATGCGGAAGGGGAGTTTTATCATTAACATCCTTCCAGGGTTGACCTCAGGATACTGATGACTCACAATAAACATTTTCCCCTTCTATTTGGGAAAGAATGAAGTGCTGATCTCAGGACACAGAGGGACACTGAAAGGGTGAGCATAATACCAGAGAAAAGGGAAAGGTATTAGGAAGATTTCTTTAGTTGAAGAAGTTACTAGTATTATTAATAAGACTTTTCGATATTTAGACTATTAGCCTGTTAAAGCATTCATTGGACTAACAGTAAATTTTGGCTCCATATATGAGGTGTTCTCTTCTGTCCCAACAAGATTTTGTATGTAACAAGCTATACAATACTATTGCATATATGGTCTAGTGAATATCAAGTTGTAGTACCAGGTGCAATGTTTTTTTGTTTGGTTCATTTATTAACACTTACCAGAAAGACTTAAGAACAAGCTTCCTTCCCCTATTCGGGCAGTAGACTTGTAAGTATAATAATTTGCTATATAGAATTAAAAAAAAAAGAAAGTGGAGAAAATAACCAATTATGAAATAGTAAGATGTTGGCAACATTTTAAGAGAGGTAAACTATGTAAACCTCTCACTGATAATGGTCTCAGTTATTCAGTTTGACTCTTACCCAAAGAAGTAATTGGTCAGATACAAGTTGTATTCAGTTCAGTTTTATTTAGAGTAGCTGTGAAAGTAGAGGGACGAAATGTGCAGAATTCCAGGGAAAACACTCAATCACATTCATCCTTATATCTGTCCAGGGTCCTCAGATCTCCAGCCGAGGCCCTCAGAGATTTGAGATTCTTGAAAGAGACAGTGTCCCACAGGTTTGCTTTAGCACGTGCAGGAAAACAAACCCTGTGGCAGCTTTTGGTGTTCACCTTATCATAGCTTCTGGGCCACCAGGATGAGTCCCTTTGGAGAAGGCCTCATCTGCACAGCCTGCTCAAGCTGGGGCTGTATCTTCTAAGTGGTGCATTCAAACCTCTCTGCCTCTGCTCCTTGCTGACTGCCCTGACCATGGCTTGGTCTCATCAGTTACACCAAGGAGCTATGCAACTTGCCACAGCTTGTGTGGTAGAAAGACCCGTAAGTAACCATCATGTGCAGCCCAGTTAATATGTATTTATATTGATTCTATGATCTGCTCAGGAAAATTGAGTTGTGAGTGTGAGGTTGCTTTGTATATGAGGTATTTGCATCACATTTATGAATAATGACTCCTTCCAAGTCCCTGACATCTATATGAAAATCAGCAACTTATGATACTAGTTCTTCAGTCAATTGGGACAGCAACACTGTCCATCAGTGTTATTTATTACTTGTGTCACAAACAACACATTACTTGTAACATAGACTAACATTTCAGAGTATGTGGGTTTGGAAGTCTCCTTTTACCTTTCATAATACTTCATTATTCTGCCAAGTCAACGGATAAATTGGAAAATCTTTGACATATGAACATCTGGCTTTATAAGCTGCAATCTACTTCTGAAGTTAAAAAGTATTTCTTAATCTTGGCGCTTTTCAACATTTCATATCCACAGTACTACGAACTTTCATTAATCATCAGCTGGACTTTTATTCAGTCCTTAATGATCATACAGTGGTTTCTCATAGATTTGCTTTATATGACAGTAACTTTACTTCAAAATTGAACTTTTTCCAACATTGCAAAGGCATAACAGGGCTTTAATATATTTCAACACTGACATTTTTAAAACAAAGACTTTTTTTTCAGTCTTCCAGATATCATAGTGAACTTGATAAATAGAGTCAGAGTGAATTATTTTTATCCCTTTAGCTGAGTAACTCTAAAATTAATCAATAGATTTTTAAAGTTTTTTACACAACAAGTATTTTTTTCAAGGTGACATAATGTAGAACTTTTTTCCCATTCTTCCCAAACATTGGCTTGTTTAAGTTTTCATTTGTTTGTTTTATAAATCAGAAATAAGTGATTACGGTGGAGTTTCTGCCTAAAACCTTAGTTTAGTTCTAAATAGCTCATTAGGTTAAATTTTAAGAGTGGTAATTTACTGTTCTAAAAATAAAAAATAGCTTTTTGTCAGTCATTTGTCTGCAGTTCTGTGGTGTGGAAACAACAATCAAGGCTATATCTAGCTTCAAACTTGTCAATGTTCTGATTCTCAGTTAAATAAAATACTTAGTCCTACTACAGACAATTTTACAGGAACTGACCGTAGGAACTAGGTCTTTCACTGACTTGTGACTTTGTAACCACTTAAAACTTGGCTGATATATTACCTTGAAACTGCTAATAGAATGTTATATTTTAGGCACTTTTCTTTTGGACACTTTTCCTTTACTTTTCTGCTCCTTATTTTACTTCAAGAAAGAGCTGGCTTTAGGCAGAGAAGTCTTTGTCTTCTTTCCTCCTTCAAGACTGAATTAGTACTGTATACGTTCTCTGAAAGACATGTTCTGTCATTCCTTATGACTGGACATTGAACTATGGCAATGCAGAAGATTAACTCAATTCCCTTCCTCTTTTGTTTTCTTTATTTATATGCTTGCTGTATTTCCAAGCTACTCTCTCTCTTACTGTGTTGTTTCTTGTTTTCGTCATTTGAAGACTGAGCTGGGAAACTTTGCATATTTTGATATTGTAATTACCTTCCAAATTAGTCTATTTTCTCAAGCCAGTCTGTTATCTCACTAGATGGTCAATTCCTGAATCACCCAGGGAATTAATGACTTGGGTGTACTGGATGCACACACAAGAGCAGCCCTGATACCCGCCTACAGCTTGAGTTTCACACGTACAATTAAATTAAAAATTTCACTTACATAAAAGTTCTATAGCTTCTGTCACAGAGATGTCTCATTAAGTCTTTTTCTGTAATACAGATATACCAATATTATATATGTTAATGCTGCATAAATGTAAGCTGCAATTAAAATGCTAGGAAATCCATGTCTCTGAAAGTCTTTACTTTCATGTTACTTGAATATGTTACTTGAATATTTATATTGCAAATAATTCCACAAAAGAACAATTTACAGACAATTATCCATCTTGTTGACCTATGTTGTTATCCAAAGATAACTGAAAATATCTATTAGCATGTAACATTTATTTGATATCTTCAACAAAATTCAAATCTTGAGTTCTCAGTTTAGACAGTAATAGATTTTGTAAGACATAGAAGAGGGTTTTTTTTGGCTGTTTGACAATATATGTCACAGTGTCCTTGCTCTGAAATGATTTAATGTAATTTGGATAAAACGTTTCCAGGAAAAAAAAGTGAGAAAAAAAAGACCAGTACCCGAAGTTGTCATGCAATAGACATTCACATTTATAATGACTGCCATTAAGACCCATTAATCTCACCACTGGAATTGGAAACTTAAAGGATATTGATAGGCTAAGTCATACAAAAACTTACTTGTTTAGTGCTCAACCAAAAGGTTAATGGTTAGGTTAGTGTCTGAACCCCAATGTAAACGTCTTACTAACTGGGTTGATGGAACAGAGGGATATGTTATCTTAATCATTAAATCCTTCAGGATCTTTCAAATCAAGCAATTTGTTAAATATTCAGTTAGTTTCAGCTTTGCTTCTTTAGCGTGAATCTGGTTCTTTCTAAACAGATCTGGATTTATTAAAGCAAAGACCTGAGTTTTAGTCTTGTGGAGTGGATCTTTTTACAAAAGATGTTCGTTATAAGGCTTGTTACAAGAGTTGTTGTTTTATGGGGTCAAGGCAATCATGGAGAACAAAGGAAAGGATGCTAGAAATCTTTGCTAATGAGTATATGTTGTATACAAGAATAGAAAACACAATAAACTGTAAGTGGTTGATATTTCACATTTGTGTTTAATACACCTGATCCCTAATTTAACAAAAAAATAACCAAACCAGATAAGTCACTGGTCAGGTGCTGTTCTGTTAGGTAGGTCTTTCCTCTCCTTTAAGGAGGCAGGAGGCAACGGTCTTTTGTAGTATTTGTATTATGCTATGTAAGTATTAAGCCCCACTAGCATGTACGTGTACATGGATAATGCATGATAGACCTTATCAAAATAGGTGATAATTTGCCCTTTTTTTAATCAAAGCTTTTTATATAGCAGTTTTATTTCAACAAGCAAATGATACCAATGAGAAAGATTCCACACAGCTGCAGTTAGTACCAAAACAAGCACTTAAGATTTTGTAGTGCATGTGTATGAGTGATGAGATCTATGTATGCACCTAGTCACGCTAAGATGTAAGTCTGTGTTAGCCTAAGGCTTTGGTAGTATTAGAGTGGATTTCAGCAGTGCTTATAGATGGGGTATCGACCTCAAATTCCTTTTTTGATCAATTCCATTTCTGTGAATCTCCTGGCTTGTGAGGAAATGTAGGAACTACATGCCTCATGAAAAAGTTTTGTGAGAAAAACTGCTGTATATTTGTCCGAAAAAAATGCTTTTTCTATTTGGAATATTTTTGGACATGTTTAATGCCTAAACTAAGGCTTGTATTAGTGGGGCTTGCATGCTTGTTATTTGATAATAATCTTTCTTCAAAATTAAAATGCACATGTTTTGCAAATAAATGAATTTCACTAAAAGAATACCTGATTCAGTGTCACTGATTTCTGCTCCAAACAAATAAGTAACACACAAAGCTTAAATTCTGCAACCATTCCATACAGATTCAAACATAATAAAATAGAATTGGGCACTTAAATAGAGTGAGGACTGCCTATTTGAGTCTTTTTTATCTCCTACCCCCTATATGCATATTTTGTAGTATCTATATCCTTCCTTGAAGTTTTTACACATTTGTTCACTGATCTGATTTTGAGCTTTGTCTGGACCTTTGCAATCTGGGCACTTTTTGTGTCTCTTCATACCTATATCATGTCTAAATTACTTCTTTTGTTTGTATATTATACACTGTATTTTATCTGAGTAATCTAGAATAAGCTTCTTAGCCCTTTCTTAACAAGATGACAATCATTGCAGATAAGCAATGTATGTAAAAGAAAACAGCAGTGTGAATGAAAGTAGTTGTTAAATAGTTTGGCCATCATTTCTGTAAGAATGAGGAATACCATATCTGTGAAATTTGTACAAAATCAAGCATTTTTGTCTTATCATTTGTGTCTTCTACTAATCCTCATTTATTTGTCACCTGGCTTTAAAGAAAAAGACAGTTCTTTCTGTTTTAATTTCTGTTTGTAAGAACTATAGTTTTAGAAGATTTTTAGTAATTAAAGCTAGTTTGGTACATGAACAAGACAGGGATTTTTAAACTACTTGTCAAGATTATAGCTAGCTGGCAGTGTGCATTTCAAATGTTAAAGTAAGTGTATAGTGTTTTATGATATGTCACTATGTCTCTGGAGGAAATGGAGGATGTGCACTATGCTATTAAAAAGCCCAAACGAACCAGCCCTGAATTCCACTTTGCAACATAAGGTGGGAATTACGTGTTAGATTTTTGAGGGAGAATAAAATATTAATTGACTTCACCAGATCAGAGTTAGCCTAAAGCAGAGTGATTTTTGAAAATTACTGCTTAAATTGTGCAGAAAAGAAGGATATGGAGGCACGATGTTGTAATGAAGTGCAAGAATAATAAAATTTTGATTCTCAAAAATATTAGTGCTTTATTTCTTCTGTAAACTGTGGTTTACCCACAGTCTCAAACCAAATAAGATGGAAGGATGGGAACTTGACTGGCACATCTACATGCATAGCCTTACACTTTTACTAGTCCTTTGATTAGCCACAAAGGTGCATTATTTCAGTAAGGACTTTTTTTTTTTTCCAAATACATTTTATGTTAGATAACAAACTATCTAAAGTAAATGTTGTTGACTACACATAGTGGTGAGATACTTTAAATCTCTGGTTCACAACCAACGATCTGAATATTCTCCGTGAACATTTCTAAGAGTTTGTGAAAGACAGCTGCAGAAGGGAAGCCTACTGTCTGTTGACTTAAATTTGCTATGCAGGATTCTGTGCAGTTTGGGGGGGAGCTACGTCTTTTGAACTATAAAAAAAGATGAGACAACTGCATTTTCTTTATGGTAGATACGGTGTTTTTCTGTGAATTTTAGGAAAATGTTGTAGATGATGCAGTGTAGCTATGCTTGGAATAGTAGCTGGCACAGAAGTAGGTTGGACTGCCAATGCATTATGGTAATGGTGAACAGCTTTATAATTTGCTGAGAAGATAAATTGACGTGAGAAAAGGGGCAGTTATATGAGCAGAATAAGCAATCATTTTTTGCCAGTTGTCATTATAAATTCTGTCAGCTTGCACATCTACTTTCTGGGAACAATACCATAGAAATCATGAGCTATAAAGATCACATTTTAGGAACTGTGAATGTAGTTAGAAATCAGTCGATATCAGCATGTGCTTAGCTAGAATCATCTTCAATATAACTCATAGCTCTGAAGGATAGATGTGTTAATGAATAATTGATTTGATAGGTAAACTTAACTAGATATTAGCTATTTTAAAAATAAAACTAGTCTTTTACCATGAGGGTGAAGTTTTCTCATGCCTTGGACAATAAACTTGTGGTTTATTTTTCACATGTTTTTGTGAATATTAAAGAGAAACCTTGTCATAGGCAGAATGAATACTAGTCAAATAGGTGCTAGGAAATGTGTTTTACAGCCTTATTTTTGTTTCAGTTGTTCAGTAGGATCTTTTCCAGTAATAGGTTTATTCTCAAATATGTAAGCAGTGAAAAGTTGTTGCCTCTATATTGCTTAGAAATTAGTTGTGGGGTGAGAATCTAAATAAAAGAGCTATTTTGTCTTGCATCATTAGGTAATCATAGAATTATAGAATCGTTTAGGTTGGAAAAGACCTCTAAGATCATCGAGTCCAACCATTAACCTAACACTGCCAAGTCCACCACTAAACATGTCCCTAAGCACCACATCTACACGTCTTTTAAATACCTCCAGGGATGGGGACTCAACCACTTCCCTGGGCAGCCTGTTCCAATGCTTGACAATCCTTTCGGTGAAGAAGTTTTTCCTAATACCTAATCTAAACCTCCCCTGGCACAACTTGAGGCCATTTCCTCTCGTCCTAT